>NC_057802.1:216673592-216872723 GCF_018294505.1 Triticum aestivum | reverse complement strand
GTCCGTCGCCGCCGACCCGCGCCTCCTCGCTGCCCGAACTCCACCGCCACCGCGCCGCCTCGCGCCGGCAACCACGCCGCCATCGCCCGCGGAGCTCTTCGCCTCCTTCGGCGCCAGCTCCGGCCGCCGCCCCGCCATCCTCCGTCGCCGCCCGGATCCGGCCTCGGGAGCTCAGGCCGCCCCGGATCCGCCCTCCTCCGTCCTCCCCAGCGATCGCCGGAACCCTAGGGTTGCCGGAGACGGCGTTGACCCACGCCGGGATGGTCCCGTCCCAGAACCGCCTAACCAAACGGCTTCCCACACCGCTCCGTCCCGGGACCCCTCCGTCCCAGTTTTCTGCGAGGGTAATTTTCACCAAGTCCCGATTCTGCAACATTTTTATGCATTGTTTTTCATGTCGTAACTTTATGCATGTTGCTCTGTTTTGCGTGCACGATATATAAAAATGTTCATTGAGAGATTCTCTTCATTTCGCTACATTGATCCATGCTTGTTTGAGTTCATCTTGATACCCTAATCATCGTTGCAAGAGTGCTATATGATGTTATCTGCTGTCTGTTATCAGAACTTGATGATTTGTCTTTTTCATTGCATTTTGTGTGTGCATCCTATGAGCATGAGCTCTACATGTGTTTTGAACTACATCATGCCATCTTTATATAGGTGATTTTCTTGTTATTTTGTGGTCTATGTGGTGACTAGCACAAGCATGCAAAGTAGCCTCCGTGATGTTGCTGATTTCTGTGACTGAGTCATTTCTGCTAAGTCTGTAGCTGTAACATGTTATTGCTATGTTGCCATGCTGCTACAATGGGTTCTATGCATAATCTGGAGATGTTCACTAAGGATGTTTTGTTACACATGTTATTCTCTATCCATCCGTGACCTTGTTTGCATTTATAGCCTACTGTAGCTTGTTGTAATATTGCTCTCAACTTGCTAAATAATGTTGCTGTCAGCCTGTTAACATGAAGTTCAGTTTTGACATGTGTTTTGCTAGTGATCCATGCACCCTATGATTATAATATTGCCATTATTAGCTTCATGAACATGTATTCTTACTGTGAGTTTCCTTCACATGCCATGAAATGCTTGGTGATGAGTGATTTGAGCTCGCAAAGATGCCTTCATAATTTTGTTTATGCCATGCTCAGTTTTTCTGCTGTCTGAAACTGTTTATGAAACTTGCTATGTTTACATGGGTGCCATCATATCTTCTGTGCCTTTTTGGCTCGTGATCAGTAAGGGATTTTTGTTATATGCAATTAGTAGAGTCATGCCATGCCTTTGTTTGCTATTATATGTTCTTGTAGCATGTTTTTTGATAGCTCTAAACTTTGTAACCTGATGTTATTTCTGCCATGTCCTGGAATTCTGCCAAGTCTGTAAAACTGTTATTATTTGCAATATTGCCATGTCCTTTTGAGAATGTTCTATTGATTTATGGAGATAGCTCAGTGTCCATGTTTTGTCATGCTTTACCCGTAAATCATGTCCATGCCTTTTGTTATCATGTTGGGGTGCTGTAGCATACTTTCATGATGCTTGCAATATGCCTAGTTGCTGTTTTGGACAGATTGTTGTTATATCTTGTTTGGAGTGTATGTGTTGCACCGTTGCTCTGTTTTGAGCATGCTCTATATCAAACTTGCTTAGAATTGCATGTAGATTCATGTTATCATGTTGCATCCATGCCTTGAGTGTGTTTGCTTCATGTTTGAATGCATTTTACATCAATGCCATGTTTAACTTGTTTTGCTCATATCTTCTAGGTCGTAGCTCTGAATCTAATGAACTTTATATGTAACTTGACTAGAATTTCGTGTAGATCATCTTGGTGCATCTTCACTTGCTGTGTAACAACTTGAACATAAGTTTTATTCATATCTGGACCAATTTCGAAATTTTCATATGAGGGCTTACCGGATTTGTTATATGTTGTTTCCGGCCTCATTTAAACTTGCTTTGATGTGTTGTTCTTGTATGCATCATCTCTTGCCATGAGTAGATTCATGTAGCCTTATCATGCATCATACTTGATTGAGCATCATGCCTTGTTCATGTGTGTTGTGTTTACTATGTTGTGTGCTTCTTCTCGATAGTTCCCGTGTCGTTGCGATCGTGAGGATTCGTTCGTCATCGTGGCTTCATCTTCTTCATGGACTCGTTCTTCTTCCTAGCGGGATTTCAGGCAAGATGACCGTCACCTTGGATCTCACTACTATCATTGCTATGCTAGTTGCTTCGTTCTATCGCTATGCTGCGCTACCTATCACCTGCTCTTCAAGCCTCCCAAATTGCCATGAACCACTAACCTTTGTCACCCTTCCTAGCAAACCGTTGTTTGGCTATGTTACCGCTTTTTGCTCAGCCCCTCTTATAGCGTTGTTAGTTGCAGGTGAAGATGAAGTTTGTTCCATGTTGGAACATGGATATCATGAACTTTGTTGGGATATCACAATATCTATTACTTAATTAATGCATCTATATATTTGGTAAAGGGTGGAAGGCTCGGCCTTATGCCTGGTGTTTTGTTCCACTCTCCGCCCTAGTTTCCGTCATACCGGTGTTATGTTCCTTGATTTTGCGTCCCTTACGCGGTTGGGTGATTTATGGGACCCCCTTGACAGTTCGCTTTCAATAAAACTCTTCCAGCAAGGCCCAACCTTGGTTTCACATTTGCCTCACCTAGCCTTTTTCCCTTGGGAGTCACGCATCCCGAGGGTCATCTTTATTTTAACCCCCCCGGGCCAGTGCTTCTCTAAGTGTTGGTCCGAACCGAGCTGCCTGCGGGGCCACCTCGGGGAAACTCGAAGTCTGGTTTTACTCATAGCTAGTCTCATCCGGTGTTGCCCTGAGAACGAGATATGTGCAGCTCCTATCGGGATTGTCGGCGCATCGGGCGGCTTTGCTGGTCTTGTCTTACCATTGTCGAAATGTCTTGTAAACCAGGATTCCGAGACTGATCGGGTCTTCCCGGGAGAAGGAATATCCTTCGTTGACTGTGAGAGCTTATAATGGGCTATGTTGGGACACCCCTGCAGGGTATTATCTTTCGAAAGCCATGCCCGCGGTTATGTGGCAGATGGGAATTTGTTAATATCCGGTTGTAGTAAACTTGAAGTAAACTCTTCTAAAATACACCAACCGCGTGCATAACCGTGAGTGTCTCTTTTCGGGGTGGTTCGAGAGGAGAACACGGTTTCTGGGTTATGTTTGACGTAAGTAGGAGTTCAGGATCACTTCTTGATCATTGCTAGTTTCACGACCGTTCCGTTGCTTCTCTTCTCGCTCTTATTTGCGTGTGTTAGCCACCATACATGCTTAGTCGCTGCTGCAACCTCACCACTTTACCCCTTCCTTACCCATTAAGCTTTGCTAGTCTTGATACCCATGGTAATGGGATTGCTGAGTCCTCGTGGCTCACAGATTACTACAACACCAGTTGCAGGTACAGGTTTTGTGATGATCATGACGCGAGAGCGATGTTACTTGTTTTGGAGTTCTTCTTCTGCTTCGATCAGGGGATAGGTTCCAGGTCGGCAGCCTGGGCTAGCAGGGTGGATGTCGTTTGAGTTTCTGTTTCTGTTTCATCCGTAGTCGGATGTTGATCTTATGTATGATGTATTGATGTATTCTTGCGGCATCTGTATGCCTTGTATGTATACCCATCTATTATGTAATGTTGATGTAATGATATCCACCTTGCAAAAGCGTTTCAATATGCGGTTCTATCCTTGGTGGGACCTTCGAGTCTCTTTAGGATAGTATCGCATATTGGGCGTGACAAAGGATCTGCGTCGGTTCACCGGCTGCGTCGCCGCCATGAGCCGATTCATCTCCAAGTCCGCCGAGCGCGCCCTTCCTTTCTTCAAAATCCTGAAGAAGGCAGGCCCAATGGAGTGGACCCCAGAAGCCGAGGCAGCATTGCAGGATCTGAAGAAATACCTTTCCTCCACGCTGATACTGGTTGCGCCTAAACCACAAGAGCCGTTGCTGCTATATCTGGCGGCGACGAATCAACTGGTCAGCGCTACACTGGTGGCACAGAGGGAGGTCGACGAGGAGGCAGTGACGGCGGTGGAACCAGCGGATGGCAAGCCAAAGATTGCCCCGGCAGGGCCTGGTGCCGACAAGTCGCGGCCCCGGGCAGAGTGTGATGCCACCAAGGCAGTGCCCGCGTAGTCGAGTGAGGTGGTGCAGAAGAAGAACATGACGCAGCACCCGGTTTACTTTGTCAGCTCCCTCTTGCAGGGGGCTAGGTCGAGGTATTCCGGTGTGCAAAAATTGCTCTTCGGCCTCCTTATGGCCTTGAGGAAGCTGCGTCATTACTTCCAAGCCCACGAGATCACTGTCGTCACGCGCCTCCCATTGCAACGGATACTGCATAACCCAGATGTCACCGGAAGGATTGTGGAATGGGCCTTGGAATTGTCAAGCTTTGGTTTAAAGTTTGAGAGTACCTCGACAATCCAGAGCAGAGTCTTGGCGGAGTTCATTGCAGAATGGACCTCGACGCCTGACGAAGAAATCCAGGAGACCACTCTCCCCGGCAGGGAAGCAGACCGCGACTGGATCATGTACTTTGATGGGGCTTTTCTCGCTGCAAGGCGCCGGTGCCGGTGTGCTGCTCGTCGCACCCACCGGAGAGCACCTCAAGTACGTGATCCAGATGCACTTCCCCAGGGAGATATCCACCAATAACACTGCTGAGTACGAGGGATTGCTTGCCGGTCTCAGGATCGCAGCAGACTTCGGGGTTAAGAAGCTCATCGTCAGGGGTGACTCGCAGCTAATTGTCAGATAGGTCAACAAGGATTATCAGAGCCCATTGATGGAGGCTTAGGTAGATGAGGTGAGGAAGATGGAGGAATGTTTTGACGGTATCCAAGCGGAGCACGTCCCACGAATGGAGAATGACATCGCCGATTACCTATCGAAGCGTGCCGCATTCAAGCTACCTGTGGAATCAGGTACCTTTTTGCTCCGGTTAACTCAACCATCCGTCGAACCATCAACGGGGCAGAACAAGCGGAGGAAGTCAGGTCCCGGCAAGTACTTCCCTACCGAGCCCCCTGGGGCTGCCGGCAAGGGTGCTGCCGCGGACGCTGAGCCTGCCCAAGAGCAACTGGCTCCGGCAGGGCGTCAAGCCCTGGCCGTAGAGACAGCCGCTCCCATGGCGGAAGAAATGCCTTTGGTCCTTGCCGTCGAGCCCCAGGCTCCGGCATGGGCGCATCATACCGTCCAATTCCTCCAAACAGGGGAGCTTCCTGAGGAGCAGGAAGAAGCAGAGAAAATAGCCCGTCGGTCTGCCCTGTACCAGTTCGTCGATGGCGTCCTGTACAGGAGAAGGCCAAACGGCGTGAAATTGAAGTGCATCCCCCGGGAGGAAGGACTGGAGCAGTTAGCGGAGATACATGGAGGCATATGTGGCTCCCACATAGGGTCGAGGGCCCTTGCCGGAAAGGCTTTCCGGCAAGGTTTCTTCTGGCCCACCGACCTCCAGGATGCAACGGCACTAGTAACCAAGTGTGAAGCGTGTCAGTTCCATTCAAAGAAGCTTCATCAACCAGCTCAAGCCCTTCAAACAATCCCTCTCTCCTGGCCATTCTCGGTCTGGGGGCTCGATATACTGGGCCCTTTCCCCCGTGCTATCGGGGGCTTTGAGTACTTGTACGCTGCGATCGACAAGTTCACAAAGTGGCCAGAGGTGGAAGCAGTGAGAAAGGTGACTGCTCAGTCAGCTGTCAAGTTTTTCAAGGGACTGGTCTGCCGTTTTGGTGTGCCAAACAGAGTCATCACCGACAACGGCACGCAGTTCACAAGCCACACCTTCATGCAATACATTCAAGACCTCAGCAGCAAGGTCTGTTTTGCTTTCGTGGCACACCCACGGAGCAACAGCCAAGCGGAGAGGGCAAATGCTGAAGTGTTGCGAGGCCTAAGGACAAAGACTTTTGACAAGCTGCGCAAGAGTGGAAAGCGTTGGATTGATGAATTGCCGGCGGTTCTTTGGTCGATCAGGACGACGCCAAATCGAGCCACCGGCCAGACACCTTTTGCCCTGGTATACGGGGCAGAAGCAGTTCTCCCCACGGAACTCATATACGGGTCACCTCGAGTGCTCACTTATGTTGAGCTTGAGCAAGAGCAGTTGCGCCAAGATGACGCGAGGCTCCTTGAGGAAGATTGTCTTCGGGCGGCTGTGAGAGCAGCGCGCTACCAGCAAGCCTTGCGCCGCTACCATAGCCGCAGGTTCATGCCCGAAGCTTTGAGGAAGGCGACCTTGTTCTTCGGCGCGTTCAGTCGGCCAAGAATTCCAACAAGTTGACGCCAAAGTGGGAAGGCCCTTATCGGGTAATACGAGTCACCAGGCCCGGCGCAGTCCGCCTGGAGATCGAAGATGATATTCCAGTGAGCAACTCCTGGAACATCGAACATCTTCGCAAGTTTTACCCATAAGGCGCGGCTTGCCGGGCCTCCCGGCAAGCCACCTTTTGTACAAGTTTTGCCAGCTAGGCATGTAACCCTTTGTACAAAGCCGGGCGCAAACCCTGAGCGTAAATGAATGAAGCGCTGGCGCCCTAAGTTATAGCAAGCATGCCAGGTCGAGTCTCTTCCTTGGTTAGGGTTGATAGTGCTTAGCGGTGACTAACCCCTAGCCTAGAGGTTGAGTGCGCGTCTATCTGTTTCTTTTCTGTCCTCCTTTTGTTCGCAGAGTACATGAGCACTTCTGCTGAGCTACTTGGAAGAAAGGAAACGGACCGGCGTCCCGACCCCGGCAAACCAGAGTTGCCGGGGGCTGCAAGCACAAGGATCCAACTGCGGCAAGACAAGGTTGCCGGGGGCTGCAGATCCAGATAAGTCTTTCATCCTCTATCATGCATAAACCTCGTTTTATTTCTAGGCCACCGTGCTCCCCTTTTCTATACCCAAGGATTATCTCCTGGGCCGAGATTTGGTTGTAGTCGCGGTGGCAAGGAAGTAGAACGAGGAGCCTAAGCCCGCTTCATCCCTGCCTCCGCCAAGAGCGCGAGAATGGTCGAGCGAAGTAGGGGGGACGGCAAGGCCTATTGCCGGGTGAAAACATCTATCTTAAATTGTAACAAGGATTCGCTCCTTGTCGCGGGGTCTACCCACGAACGAAAAACCCGGCAAAAATCCCTTTTTCATTAAAAGCATCCCACACAGGTACAGTCCGTACGGAATGAAAAACATGAACAAAGGGGATTACAAGCTTTAAATTTAACAAGGCCCCAAGGCTTACAGATTAAAAAAGAGATAAGCTGCCCGTGATCCCTTTCTTGTCCCTCTCCTCAGGAGGCAGGTCAAGGAGGCGAGAGGGCAAAAGGGGCGCCTAGGCGAGCTACGAGCAGCAGAAAACACCAAGAGAACACCTCGGTGGCCGCCCACGGGTGGGCCGGTGATGACGGTGCCGGGAAAGGAGCTGGAAGACGAGGCGGCAGGACCGGCAGTACGCGACGAAGGCGTCGGTGCCCGCGTACTCCGAGTTGACAGCCATGCCGCCCGCCCTCTTCCTCTTCCGCAGCCTCCCGACGCCAGCCGCCGAAGGAGACGGCCTCGAGAAGTTCAAGGAGCTGGCCCCACCCCCGGCAAAACTCTGCAGGAGGAGCGGCCAGGTGCAGGTGCTGCTGCTGCCGCACCCGCCAAGGCGCGGGGCGTCCGACGCCTAGTCGGACTCGTCCCCATCATCTGCCCCACTGTCCTCCTCATCACTTTCGCTCGAGGAAGAGCTTCCATCGTCGGAATCTCCGTCGGAGGAGCTCTCCACGCAGCACTTCAGGCGAGTCCCGAAGTCTCCGAAGACCTTGATGGAGAGCAGGCCGTCCTCCATTAATTTGAAGTAGAGGACGAGCCCCGCCGTCAGGCTGTGGATGCGAGCGAACGTCTTCCACCCACGACAGAGGTACATGACCTGAGGAGCCGGGAAGTCGACGTCGACCCGCGTGCCCCCATTCCCACAACCCCTCATGTGCAATCTGAGGGATTGGGGCGTGTCACACTCCATCTCCTGAGCAAACGGGGCGGGAAGACGAAGACGGCGATGCGGAGGCCGGCGCAGCCTGATGAAGAACTCGCGGGGCTGGTCTCCAACACGGTCTTCCATCGGAAAAGGCATCATTGGCGGGGGCGAAGCCGGCGCGCCGCCCCGTCCTCCTCTTCCCCGAGCACTACGACCTCTGCCCCGGCCTCGCCCACGGCCTCGCCCCCTCCTCCTTCCCCTCGCGGCCGGTTCCACCACCACCAGGATTTCCTTTCTCCATGGCGAGTGAAAGGAAGAAGCAGAAGCGAGAGGAGATAGATGACATAAGAGTGCGGGACGCCATCCCCCCTTCACCCTCTTTATAAAGGGGCGGGATCGGGGCTCGGCTGCCCCGCTCGGCCAATCCAGCCACCAGAGGCGCAGGGAATTAGGACTGACCCGCTTCCCCAACCAGCGACGGCCCGGTTTCTCGCCTCCACCGCTTGCCACCCCAGGCGCATGAAGGACGCGTGGCGGACGTGTAGAACCGTGGGGACGGGTGGAGCGACCTCTCCCCACCCCGTGATCGTGGGGAGTGGACGCCTTGAAGACCGCGACCCGGCCCCGTCCACGCCTCCCTCTTTTTACGGGGAAGGCGCGAGCCGCCTTTTTATTGCGATGTGACGCATGCGTGTGGAAACCGCCCCACGCATGCCGCCCACGTCACACGCACCCCTCCACGCCGCGCCGCGCACGCGGGTCGTGGGAAGTGCAGCGCGCGAAAAGTTTTACCGCGGTAAAAACCACCCCGCCTGCCCGCGCACCGTTTTGGGCCTGGCCCAACAACATGTCGCGCTTATGTGTGGCCCAGGCCCGGTGGCTCCTGTCGGTGTACAAAAAGAGGGGCGCACTTTTGTACCCCTTTACCTGTGCACGGGCAGTCGGAGCCGTGCCCACGGTCACACTAAGCAGAACAGGGGAGGTGAGCCAAGGTAAGACCGAAGCCCAAGATAATCAGAGCAACGCCAAGGCCAAGGCCACAAAGAGCAGAGGAACGAAGCAGGTTCCCCCGGCAAGACCCTTGGAGGGGCAGCCTCAGCAGCCCCGGCAAGACCCTTGCCGGGGCAGCTTGCCCCACACCAACAGAGCGAGCCACCCATGAGCCCACGGTCTCCAACGTCACGTTGGGCCAGGGCTCGGGAGGCACCTCCATGGTGGCATGCAGATCTTTGTGAAGACAAGGAACACTCAAGATCAGATGAGGATTAGAAAACGGTGATCCTCGGCAAGATCCTTGCGGAGGAAGCCACTAGACCCCCGGCAAGATCCTTGCAGGGGACGACAGTGCGCCACGGCAAGACCCTTGCCGGGCCACCTGGCAAGGCCCTCACCAAGGATGCCAGCGGGGCCACCGCCAGGCCCGCGCCAACCAAGTATCCACCGCCATTCACATGCAGCTGCCAACTCAACCAGCTGGGTGGGCACCTGCGTGGCAACATGTAGCTCCCAGGCCAACTCATCAAGCGCGTGCATGGCGGCATGCAGATCTTCGTGAAGGCTCCACCACCGCGCCACCTTAGCTGCCTGCCTGCCTACGTGGCGCCGCATGCGTCGCTTGCCAAGGCGCGTGTCGAAGCAAGGAGGAGCGGCGATGGACGGGACGGGCCTCGCCCCCGTCCCCAGTAAAGCAAGGGGACACCTAAGCTACGCATTAAATGTGTCTTGTCCTGTAATACGAGCGATAAGCTCAGGGCACTGTGTGCCTTTCCACCTCCTGTGTGCCACTATGGCAGCCCCTTCCGACTATAAAAGGAGGCCCACGGCATACTGGAGAAGGATTCGGCTTTTTCGAACCACGCACTCACCACAGCTAGTTCGAGAGCTCAAGAACTCTCTGAAATACACCCACCAAAGCAGGACTAGGGTTTTACGTATCATCGCGGCCCGAACCTGGGTAAACGATCCTTGTGCTGGTTACTAATCCTGCTCTTCTCGCAACCCTGCGCCCCGGCAACCGTAGTAGGGATTCTTGTGATCCCATAGGTGTCGTTTCCCCGACATCAATCTTTTGCTAGCCTTCACTTGTACTAAGCGGGAATACTGCTTGTGCATCCACTTCTAGAAACCCAAAGTTGTTCCATATGAGTCCACCATACCTACCTATACGCGGTATTTACCTGCCGTCCCAAGTTTTGCATGTGCAAAACTCTCACTAGTGCGCGTCGGTCCTAAAAAAATGGTTTTTAACCCCTTTCCGCGACGACATTCGGAACCGTCGCCAAGTGAGTGTGGGCGATAGGGGGGTCCTTCCCACAAGACCCAGAAACCGTTGGGGATATGCCCTCCTGGCACACACGCTCGGCAAAATGAGGTCGTGTGCGACCGGCGAGCACTCAAATACAGAAATACGTACAGTAGTGCTAAAAAATACAATTATACAGGCGAAATCATTTCCGGTCGTAAGTACATCCCACACAGTCAGTCACCATTAAACGTTTCCGTTCGTATATACATCCCACACCGTCACTACAAGGAAAACGTTTGCGCAAGGTGGCATAACGCAAACAGTTTTGAAGAGAATGTCGTGTGTGATTGTTCATTGATCGAACACGGTTTATTCCTAGAAACTGCGTGCATTGCCTGAGGTCATCGCCCACGATGGTTTCTCATTAACCGTTTGCAATAGGAAAACCCAATTAGCAAGCTAATTGGCCAATTAGTGGGCTAATTGCTCTATTATTAATAATCCATTTACTAATCTAATTGACTTCATATTAAGCACATAATATATTCCATTTCCATATTAAGGAAGCAGGATTTCATAATTGAAATACATCGGAGTACAACATAATATAGCTTCAGCACTCAGCTACCCCATTACACAACTGCACCAGCAGCAAGTTTCACATGCAACATCTAGAACCTTTCGAAATTAGCATCATAGACGGTACATAGAGTGATGCATCTCAGCTGGAAAACTGCTGAAGCGGAAGGCGAATATTGAGCCTTCATTCATGTTGAAGGTCTTTGCAACTTTAGGCCAGTGCCTGTGGATGATTGACCATCCATCCTTCAACCTCTTTAGGAACACTTCAATATTGAACCGTGGGTGTTGTATGAAAACTTTCCTCACCTCCTAACCACAGAGGTGGTTTGACAGGTAATCATCAGTGAAGCCTGAAAACAAGGATGTGCATAAATATTTTCTCTATATTGAAATGGGGCAAAGGAATACAAAAAGGCAAGGTATAATAGTTAGTACCATCTTGTAAACCTCAGTGCTTCCCATTGTTACCCTGCACACATATAAGGTAGTTAGTCATCAGGTTAAGTAAGGGTTCGCATGCTAACAGTAAAATATGTTGATGATAAATAAGCACATTGCAGATTCATCAGATTAACAAGCCACATGGAAAACCCATTTATCCAAACCAAGCATGATTAAGAACTAGGAAATATAGTACTTGTATATGTTTCTCATGTATTAAGTGCAGCCAAATTCGATTTATTCCTCACATGGTATACAATAAGAGAATGGAGCCACAACAATTGAACATCGCATTGCAGAATTGAACCAAGCAGTTAACTAAACACCACAACAATGAACCAAACGTTAACTGAGCACCACATTGCACAATATAACATACTCCTAATAGAAGATCAGACAGTTAACCAAACCAAGCATGCTTAACAACTTGGAAATATAGCAATTGTATTTGTTTCTCATGTATTTAGTACAACCAATTCGATTTATTCCTCACATGGTACACAATAAGAGAATGCAGCCACAGCAATTGAACATCGCATTGCAGAATTGAACCAAGCAGTTAACTAAACACCACAACAAATGAACCAAACGTTAACTGAGAAGCACATTGAACAATATAACATACTCCTAATAGAAGATCAGACAGTTAACCAAACCAATCATGCTTAACAACTTGGAAGTATAGCAACTGTATTTGTTTCTCATGTATTTAGTACATCCAAATTCGATTTATTCCTTACATGGTATACTATAACAGAATGCAGCCACAACAATCGAACATCGCATTGCAGAATTGAACCAAGCAATTAACTAAACACCACAACAAGTGGACCAAGCCACAACAAATGAACCAAGCAGTTAACTAAACACCAATTGAACAATATAACATACTCCTAATAGAAGATCAGACAATTAACCAAACCAAGCATGCTTAACAACATGGAAATATTGCACCCTGAAGAATTGAACATCACATATGCAGAATTGAACCAAGCAGTTAATTGAACACCACATTGCACGACATATAGAACATATACACTATAGCAGAAGATTGCATGGTGAAAGTAGATAGCACAATTCACTAGAATTTGTTAAGGAAAGGTAGTAGCTAGCAAACTGAACATGGGTCCTTATAGTGAGCTAATAAGATAAGCTACTCCTCATTGTCAGAGATATCGATGATGATTGGCTCCTTGGACATGGAAGAGGGCGAGGCCTCCGCATCGTGCGTGTCCTCGTTGTAGTGGTGAGTTGCTTGAGCCACTCCGGGCACCAACCTTCTAGCTCTCGAGATGAGGTAAGCACGTGCACGCTGATAAAACACCTCGTAGTCTTCATCGAAGGCACCGACGGTGTCCTCGAGAAAATGCCACGAACTGTCGTTTAAAGCAGCCAACCGCGTCGTAGCATCGGCTTGCGAGGTGTCAACGATGGCCTCAACGGCGAGGTGCTCCTCCAAGATCTGGGGGTCGGCACGAATGGTAGCTACCGCGACCTCATCCGCGCGTGCGGCCGCGATTTGCTTCTCCGCTGCCAAATGCTCCTTGAGGTCCTGGCTATACCGCCTGCACCATGGCTTAGGCCGGCGCTTATTTGGTGGAGGCGTCGGTGATTTGGGTGGAAGGTGTCACGCTCGCGCCGGCAGTCGGGGCATGTGGGATGTGGAAGGAGGAGGAGGATGGGGTCGGGTGTGGATTACCTGCCTGGATAGGCGAGGCCGAGCAGCATGAAGGAGGGTCGCCGGCAAGGAGGCGGCGGCGCTGCAAGCAGGGAGTGAAGGTTTCAACTTGGAAAGGAAGGCGGAAAGAGGGGAAATGTGGCTTTTGGTAAGGGGGAGGGGGCGGGGAGGTAGATATTTCCGCGGAAGCTGAAAATTTGGAATGGCTTCAGCCAAAAAAACTGGCGCGCAAAGTGTCATCAGACACGGTCCCTTATTCAGACATGGTCCGAAGATATTTTGTGCTGCATCTCACACGGTTGGTTATAATAAACTGTGTGGGATCTACTTGATTTTTGGTCTTGATTTGAATTACATAATGGGGTCACAGCGGCCAAGGACAGTGTTTGAATTGCTAGACCTTTTATCTACAGTGATCATAAAAGAATTGGAATTATTCAGGGTTCGTTTGGACATTTTTATGCATTAAGTGAGCTTTCAATGCATTTATGTGCATAATTGAAATTTGAACTACATGCACATGCTTCAGTGCATATAAATTCGTTGAAAAAAAATCAAATCTTTGTCCTTGGGTGCATGCTTAGGTCCCACACAAGAAATGGGAATGAATTTCAAACACCATGGCACCATTGATTGCCGGCAAAACATTGAGATGCCTGGTTTTAAATTCTATTAAATCCAAAACTCGTCTGAAATTCATGAAACTTGGCATGCTATCATGGAGTGGCATCAACATGTCGTGGTACAAATTTTGTCCCATTAGGGGCAGGTTTGGGTATATGCTTCTCACAAACCAGAGCTTCTCACAACAAGCATGATGGTTTTTGGTAGGGAACGCCCCACCTTTGGGGACGAAACAATATCCATTGCCTCTTATTGCTTTCAAATTCTTTTCTTGTGTCAACATAGAACAACAGGAGTGTTGTGTGAATTTTTGTGATTTTTCGGGGTTCATTTGGACATTTTTATGCATTAACTGAGTTTTCAATGCATTTATATGCATAATTCAAATTTGAACTACATGCGCATGCTCCAGTGCATATAAATTGGTTGAAAAATCAAATCTGTGTCCCTGGGTGCATGCTTAGGTCCCATGCAAGAAATGGGAATGAATTTCAAACACCAGGGCACCGTTGATTGCCGGCAAAACATTGAGATGCCTGGTTCTTAAATTCTAGTAAATCCAAAACTCGTCTGAAATTCATGAAACTTGGCATGCTATCATGGAGCGGCATCAACATGCCGTGGTACAAAATTTGTCCCATTTGGGGCAGGTTTGCGTATATGCTTCTCACAAACCGGAGCTTCTCACAACAAGCATGATGGTTTTCGGTAGAGAACGTCCCACCTTTGGGGACGAAACGATATCCATTGCCTCTTATTGCTTTCAAATTTTTTTCTCGTGTCAACATAGAACAACAGGAGTTTTGTGATTTTTTGTGATTTTTCGGGTTCGTTTGGACATTTTTATGCATTAACTGAGTTTTCAATGCATTTATGTGCATAGTTCAAATTTGAACTACATGCGCATGCTCCAGTGCATATAAATTGGTTGAAAAGTCAAATATGTGTCCTTGGGTGCATGCTTAGGTCCCATGCAAGAAATGGGAATGAATTTCAAACACCATGGCACCATTGATTGCCGGCAAAACATTGAGATGCCTGGTTTTTAAATTCTAGTAAATCCAAAACTTGTGTGAAATTCATGAAATTTGGCATGCTATCATGGAAGGGCACCCGACATGTTGTGGTATTTTTCGTGTCCATTTTGAGAGAAGGCACACTCGTATAATGACAACCAACAAAGGCATTTTGAAAAAATAGCTGCCACTTTAATATCTCAAACGTTTGTATAATTCAAACCGTGTGCGTTCGGCTAACCATTCACGTGACGCCACGTGTCTTGGTTTTAATGGCTATTAGGAGGTGCCGTGTGGACAGCTGCTTGACTGAACGGCACGCGTGCGAGCGCAGTCCGGTCCACAGGCTCACCGGGAAGCGTACAAGCTATTCAATGCAGGATCTGTGCATCTCTTCAACGCAAACGGTTCAGATTACGGTATGCAAATTAAAGCCAGACTTCGGCACTAAGCCAAGAGACACTGCGATTTGTCAAAATATGCAGCTAAAAATCAATATCACTATCTATTTTTTGCAACTAAAATTCAGTACTTAAGCATAGATTTCATTCATACTAGAGATTAAGCAGTCGTTCTCACCGAGAAGCGAGACGGCCTTGGACCGCCGCCCGCCTCGCTCCCATTGGTCTATGTTAATGGCGCCGCGGAGCGGCCGCACCCCCCCATCCTCACCACACACACAATTCCTCTCTCTCCGCCCGCATCCTCGATGCCGCTCTGAGTCCTCAAAGCCGTCATTGTACGAGGATGCCGCCGAAGCGCCCCATCGGAGGGAGTGGCGACGCCGGGGCTGCTGAAGCACCGGAGCACGGCGTGAATATGGAGACAGAGGTTTCCGTCCCCGCCGATGAGGTGGAGAACGAGGATGCCAACAAGCAGAGGCGGGTCGAGAAAGAACCGCAAGCGACTCCAGTAGGCCTAGACTTCATCAAAAACCTCCACGATGACATGTTGATAGTCATCATATCTCTCCTCCCAATCCAAAATCGGGCGAGGACAGCCGCCGTTTCCCGGCGGTGGCGCACCCTATGGCTCCGCACCCCTGTCGACCTCCTCCACACCCACAAGCTCTACGATGGCTATCGCCAAAACTTGGATGCGTTCTCCCAGATCCTCGACAGTCACCATGGCCCAATCAAAGGCTTTATCGCGGGCAAGTTCCGTTCCAATGGCAAGGAGCGAGCCAAGCTTGACGAGTGGTTCCGATCCCGTGCCATAGATCAGCTCGAGAAGCTAAGTTATAATGATGGGCATATGAGCTTGCTGCCAACGTCCGCGCTCCACTTCGCGCCCATGCTGCGCCTCGCCAAGTTCATGAACTGCCATCCCCCCTCTTAATGACGCGCCCACTCTTTTTCTACCACGACTGAAGCACCTCGAGCTCGTCGCCGTCCGCATCCCAAAGGATGACATGGAGCGCCTGCTCCGCGGTTGTACTTCAATCGAGTTCCTTCGTCTTCAGGCGATGAATTGGTCAAGTACCTTGCACATCACCTCCAGGACTCTCCGCACTATTTATGTGTGTTGCTAGTGCTGCAACGAGAGATCACAAAAGGTGGACCACAATATGGTCATCCAGGACACAGCTTCACTTGAGAGATTACTTGCAGTTGATCAACAAGGTCCAACAAGAAACAATGTCATTTCTGCACTGAAATTGAAAGTGGTGGGCTACTCGTCTGTCAAATACTACAACTTTCAGGTACAACAGTCGCCTTATATACCTCTCCTTCTTGATATCAACGTTATTTCTAGTTTTTAAGATGTATGTTCGTCTGTCATCCAGCGAAGCTTCACCCAGACTCTGGGCACAATGAAGGTCTTGGCACTAGAATCTGTCGTGCCCAACCTGGACCAAGTTTTCAGTTGCCTGAGATGCTTTCCATGCCTGAAGAAGCTGTATATCGAGGTGATGTACCTTTCTTGTTAAATGTTAACCATAAGGGAGTTCAATTTTTTGCACCTTTTCCCAAGTTTACAATGACTATGTACTACGATTTCTGAAGGAATTTTGGAGGATTTTAGGACATACACCCCCACCCCATATTGGTTGCTTCATTCATATGGTTACAATCGTCCATAAGCATTTCTCCTTTGGATTCATCTGTACTAGTTTTCTTAGCGAATTTTTCATCGAATCCAACATCTTGTGAACAAGGCTACATGTTTCTAGATTGTAATAAAATTAATGCCCATGTTAATCATGCCAGATCGAAGATGGCACGTTGGTGCATTTTACAAATCCTGCAAAACAAATGGGCGTGTAGCAGTTTCAAAACTACATGTAGGCACCAAGACGTTCTCTTCTTTTGCAGTGCATATTAGGCCCGCTATAAGATGTCGATAACGACAATCACATCGAATGCCTGGATCTGCATATCTCAAATATTACTTTGAACTCCTACCGAGGGACCCCACCGGAGATTACACTCTCCATGTTCTTTCTTGCCAGAGCAAAGGTGCTGAGGGTACTGAGGTTGAACACGCATTTAATTAGGAAAGATCAATGGTATGATTATCAGAGGCGGCTGGTACTGTGGAATGGAAGTGCCTCCAAAAATGCCAAACTTCGTTTTGGAAGAGCATATGGCAAAGCAATTGGAAGTTATTGTGTCAAACCCATACATGACTTGTCAGCGGCTGATCCTTTTTCAGAAATGACGCAGCTTGCAATGTTTGAATTTGGGCGTTGTAATCTTCGAACTTGAACCTTGAAATATTTATGGTATTTGTTATATTGAACCATTTCTGTTCTCTTGTCTCAAGCAAACAGTTCATCCGGGTGAACCGCATGTCGTACATCGCACACACCTTACTCTGGCTGACCGTTTCTTTTGTGTTGCCTAATCACAAACAGTTCATCCGAGTGAATTGTATGCTGTACATCGCACACACCTTCATCTGGCTGACCGTTTCTTTTGTGTTGCCTAATCACAAACAGTTCATCCGAGTGAACCATGTTGTCACGCCCAATATGCGACCCTATCCGAGAGGAACTCGAAGGTCCCACCAAGGATAGACCCGCATATTGGAAACGCTTTTGCAAGGTGGATATCATTACATCAACATTACATAATAGATGGGGATACATACAAGGCATACAAATGCCACAAGAGTACATCAATACATCATACATAAGATCAACATCCGACTACGGATGAAACACAAACAGAATCTCAGACGACATCCACCCTGCTAGCCCAGGCTGCCGACCTGGAACCTATCCCCTGATCGAAGAAGAAGCAGAAGAAGAACTCCAAAACAAGTAACATCGCTCTCGCGTCAGGATCATCGCAAAACCTGTACCTGCAACTGGTGTTGTAGTAATCTGTGAGCCACGAGGACTCAGCAATCCCAGTACCATGGGTATAAAGACTAGCAAAGCTTAATGGGTAAGGAAGGGGTAAAGTGGTGAGGTTGCAGCAGCGACTAAGCAATGTATGGTGGCTAACATACGCAAATAAGAGCGAGAAGAGAAGCAACGGAATGGTCCTAAACTAGTAATGATCAAGAAGTGATCCTGAACTCCTACTTACCTCAAACATAACCCCAAAAACCGTGTTCACTTCCCGGACTCCGCCGAGAAGAGACAATCACGGCTACACACGCGGTTGATGCATTTTAGTTAAGTCAAGTGTCAAGTTCTCTACAACCGGACATTAACAAATTCCCATCTGCCACATAACCACGGGCATGACTCTTGAAAGTTTATACCCTGCAGGGGTGTCCCAACTTAGCCCATTATAAGCTCTCACGGTCAGCGAAGGATATTCCTTCTCCCGGGAAGACCCGATCAGTCTCAGAATCCCGGTTTACAAGACATTTCGACAATGATAAAACAAGACCAGCAAAGCCGCCCGATGTGCCAACAATCCCGATAGGAGCTGCACATATCTTGTTCTCAGGGCAACACCGGATAAGTCAAGCTACGAGTAAAACCAGGCCTCGAATTTCCCCGAGGTGGCCCCGCAGGCTGCTTGGTTCGGACCAACACTTAGAGAAGCACTGGCCTGGGGGGGTTAAATAAAGATGACCCTCGGGAGCGCGACTCCCAAGGGAAAAGAAATAGGTGATAGGCAAATGGTAAGACCAAGGTTGGGCCTTGCTGGAGGAGTTTTATTCAAAGCGAACTGTCAAGGGGGTCCCATAAATCACCCAACCGCGTAAGGGACGCAAAATCAAGGAACATAACACCGGTATGACGGAAACTAGGGCGGCAAGAGTGGAACAAAACACCAGGCATAAGGCCGAGGCTTCCACCCTTTACCAAGTATATAGATCCATCCAGGTTATGCATAGAACTCATCGTGACAGCAGGTTTACATGCCATCACAATGTTACAGCTACAGAATTAGCAGAAATTATTAAGTCACAGAAATCAGCAACATCACGGAGGCTACTTTGCATGCTTGTGCCAGTCACCACATATAACACAAAAATACAAGACAAGCACCCCTGTAAAGATGACATGATATAGTTCAAAACACATGTAGAGCTCATGCTCATAGGTTGCAGACACAAAATGCAACGAAAAAGACAAATCACCAAGTAATAACAGTTTCAGCAGGTTAACATCATATGGCACTCTTGCAATGATGATTAGGGCATCAAGATGAACTCTAATGAACATGACCCAATGGAACAAAATTAAGAACATCTCACAATGAACAACGTTATATATCATGCACGCAAAACGGAGCTATGTGCAAGAAGTTATAGTAGGTCAAACATGTGCAACTGATGTTGAAAATCTGGGACTTGGAAGAAAAAATGGACGTCGGGGAAAGTTGGACGGGGCGGTTCGGGGACGAGCAGATCCGGGACGGCGGGGGCGTTTGGTTGGTGGTGGTGGTGGATCTCATCCAGATTCGGGGGACCTCGCCGGAGTTGGCCGGGGAGGTGGCCGGAGATGGCGGGGAAGAGGCGGAGGAGGCGGATCCGGGGCCGGGGAGACCTCCTCCGGCCGGATCCATGGCCGCCGGGGTCGGGGCGGATGACGGCGCTCGAAGGCGGCGGCATGGCGGCGAAGGCGGGCGGCGGGAGGCGCCGGCGACGAGGCGGCGGTGGCTGGGCGGTTCCCGGCGCGGGGCGGCGAGGCCGCGGCTGGAGCGACGAGCGGCGGGACCGGGGCGCTCGGGCGGCGGGGTTGGAGGGCGCGGCCTCCGGCGACGGCTCGGGGTCGCCGGCGCGGCGAGGTGGCGGGGCAGCGATGGCGGGGCCGGTGGCGGCGCACTGCCGAGGCGGCCGGCGGAGCGATGGGCGGTGGAGGCGTGGGCTCCCTCAGGCCCGGCGCGGCCCGGGACGGGCCTGATATGGGCTCCGCGGGCCCGGCGGCGGAGGGAGGAGAGAGAGGGCCGGCAGGGCGATGTGGCGGCTTCGGATTGGCTGGCGGCGACGGGCGGACACGTCCGGTGAGGACGCGGACATGTCCGGCGGCGGGAGGAGGAAGAGGGCTAGGGTTAGGGGTGGATTCATCCACAAATTTCGGGGAAGATGGCTTATTTATATGTAGAGGGAGCTAGGAGAGTCCAAATGGGGTGCGGTTTTTGCCCACACAATCGTGATCGAACGACCGAGAGCATTGAGGGGGTTTTGCTGGGTTAGTGGGCTGATTTTGAGGGGTGTTGGGCTGCAAGACAAAAGGGGCTTTCGGTTAGCTCGGTTAACCGTTGGGGCGTCAAACGACCTCCAAATGGAACGAAATTTGACGGGCGGTCTACCGGTGATATACCAAGGCCACTCGGCAAATCTTGGCCCATTCCGAGAACGTTTTTCTCCCTGTTGAGGATATGACCATTAGAGTCATCCGCCCAGGAGGGGCCGGCTTACGCCATAATGATCATCACGTGAAGCCCAGTACCAAGCTTGAGGATGGCGGATCAATAATGGGCTTAAGACCCGGAGGCGGCTTAAAGGCCCGTAGTGATAACCCACCGTTATGACTAGACTTGTAATGTAAGGCAAGAGTAGTTAAGAGTCCGAGCCGGATACTGTTATAAGCCGGCCGGGACTCTGAAAGCCGCGGGGCGTCAACCTCTCTATATAAAGGGATGACCCGGTGGCGGTTCAGGAGGAGAGACAACAGATTGAGAGCCAGGTATAGCGATTAAGCTCCCTGGTCATCAAAACCCTAAGTAATACCACCTCAACTGGACGTAGGCTTTTTCCTTCACCGTAAGAGGCCGAACCAGTATAACCCTCGTGATCCTTGTCCCGCTTAACCCCTTTAAGCTTCCTAGCTGCGATGGCTCCACGACTAAGTCCTTGCACGAGGACATCTGCCGTGACGATTCCACGACAGTTGGCGCCCACCGTGGGGCCAGCGCACGGTGGATTTGAGTTCTTGAAGGGCAGCTTCGAAGGGCTCAAGGGATACGCTGTGGGCCGGATGACCAAGAGTCGTCGTGGCAAGCTCTACATCGACGATGCAAACTGGGGCCCCGACGCCGGCTCAATCGAGTACGGGTACCGGGTCCCCTCGGCGGAATCCATGTCTTTATTGGCAAGATTGGTGAGCCGGGCCTTGAGCCGGACCTCTGCGCCGATCTCATCGAGACGGCTCAGCGTGCACGACCCGCCCGGACTCTGCCTGCCTTGAAGCATGCCTTCATGGGATGTGTCCATGGAGGACTCTCTGAAAGATCTGGATCTGGTGAGGAGACGGCCGCTCGCTCTGACGGCGAGTCATCCACAGAGGAGGCCGACTCGTTATACCAACTTCAAGATGGCAGGCTCAGGGGTTGTTCCGATGGCGACAGCATCCCGGACCCCTTTGAGCCGCCGAGCTGGGTTGGAATCTTCATGGCTGGCGCACAACCTGTTCAAAACCCCGCCACCGGGGCAGGAAGCCCTGTGCCCTCGCCGGCTCAAGTGCTGATGGATCTCACAGACAAGATGACGGCCCTGTTGACCGCTACGGTCGCCCCAGCAGATCAAGCTCAGCATGACGTGGAGGTGGCATAGTTAAAGTTGGATCTAGCAAAAGCGAAGGAGGATCTGGCGGTGGAAGGGATCAGGATGGCTGCAGAGAGGGCGGCTCTCGACGCCCAGACTCAGCTGATTCAGGCGCAGTCTTTCCGGCTCACGATGGATCAGAACGCGTCCAATGAGGTCATGAGAAGGAGGCATCAAAAGGCCCGATCTCGACTCCCTCCGGTTTACGATCCTCGAAACCTCTTCAACACGCCTGGTGCAGGGCCCAGTAACCTGCCAGAGATCACGGCGCCCGGGGCTGGAACGCCAATTCAGCCCCAAGTGATGGAGCCTCCCCGGGTGAACGCTGCCCCGCCTCAGTACGTGCCAATACCACCGGGTCATTATGCCAACCCGTTGGAAAACATGGTCGCCGCGGCGGCACGACTGGCGGCTCTCCCAATCGAGGGCGACTCTCCAATGGCGGTCGAAACCCGCCGGGTCAGAGAACTTCTTCAGACGGCTCTGGTGCAGCAAGAGGCATTCTCATATAGCCGGGACAGGATTCATTCAACCCCTCGTCCAAACCAGAGCCCAAGTTATAGCAGGCACATGGAATCAGCCACCGGCTCAAGCAACGTCCGGCGCCGCAACTTACTAGCTGGCCACGGTCCGGCGCATAATGAAGTCGTTAACATGGTAGACCATGACAGGGCACGACAAGAGGCGGAGCGGGCGGCTCAGTTGACGGCTTACCAGCCACTCCCGGCTTATCCGACGGCTTCTATCGACGCGGGTATACCTACGAGGGCGGGAGGTGTTCCTTGTCTGGTGCCGGCTCTCCGTAATGAACGTCTGCCCAAGGATTTCAAAGGGCCTAGGAAGGTACCTAATTACACGGCTGATTTACAACCCAGAGCATGGATCGAGAGTTACGAGATGGCTATGGAGTTGCTGGAGGTAAGTGAAGCGGCAATGGCAAAGTACTTCACCATGATGTTAGATGGGACTGCCCGCACTTGGTTGAAAGGACTGCCGCCTAACTCTATCGGGTCTTGGGCTAAGCTAAAAGCCCGGTTCATGCAAAACTTTAAAGATACATGTAGGCAATCTATGTCAATTGTGGATTTCACTAACTGCAAGCAGCAGGAGGGTGAGTCTACAACCCATTGGGTTCGCCGGGTCAAAGAGATAATACATTCATCTGATAAGATGGATGCCGGCTCTGCAGTCTTAATGTTGGAGCAGAATTGTTGTTTTGCGCCCCTGAAGATGAAGCTCGGGCGGCTCAAGCGCGATTGCAATGATATGGGTACGCTGATGGCGGCTCTGGTCAAGTACGCCGATTCTAATAGTACCAAGGATCCCGCGTCGGACGATGAAAGGACAGGGAAGGGAAGACGGAATGGCAATGGCAAGGGCCCCCAGCATAACCCGGCGAACCAGGGAGGTAACAAGTGTAAGGCTGATGGGAGTATGGAGTTTGTGGCCAACGCCAATTCACAGGGTAACAACCACCGGCGTAAGGGGAGACCACCCCCCCCCCCCCCGTGCCGACGGGTCAGGCCCGACGCTTGAGCAGTTGTTGAATGAGCCTTGTCCAAGGCATGGCTCTAGGGAAAAGTCGGCCACTCATCTATGGAAGGACTGCGCAATCATGAAGGCCTTTAAAAATTCCAATGCTTTCAATGGCAACGGTGGCCCGGGCGGCGGCTCAGGCGCTGGCGGTTTTCATGGCTCGGGCGGCGGTTCAAATTCCAATTCTCAGAATGTTCAAGGGGGCTTTAATCAGCAGTCCGGCCAGGGTCATCAGCAGCAGCAGCAGGGGGGATACCAGACCAATCCAAAGCAGCTCAATGGCGGGCAGTATCATGTGTTTACTACCAGTCTATGCAAGCGAGAGCAGAAGCTCCATAAAAGGGCTGTGAATGCTGTTGAGCCAGCGGTTCCATGCTATCTAAGATGGTCTGGGCAGCCTATTGTGTTGAGTAGGGAAGATCATCCTCCCCGGGTTGATAATCCGGGTCACCTGGCCTTGGTGGTGGCTCCTCAGGTTCGGGGGTATAAATTCACTAAGGTTCTCATGGACGGAGTTAGTAGCATCAACATCCTCTATTATGAGACCTTCCGTCGTATGGGTTTAACTGATAAAAACCTCAGCCAGTCCAATACTGTTTTCCATGGCGCGGTGCCCGGCAAGTCGGCATATCCAGTCGGTAAGATCGAACTGGAAGTAGCCTTCGGAGATGAGTACAACTATAGGGCGGAAAAGCTAACCTTTGAGGTGGTCAAGATAAGAAGTCTGTACCATGCTTTATTTGGGCGGCCGGCTTACGCCAAGTTCATGGCACGGCCGTGTTACGTATATTTGCAGCTCAAGATGCTGGGTCACAATGGGACCATTACGGTTCATGGCAGCCGAAAGATAGCCTTGGAGTGTGAGGAAGGTGATGCAGCTTACGCGGAATCTGTTTGCGCAACAGAGGAGTTGAAGATTTACAAGGACAACGTTGACCCGGCAGATATGACGTCTTTGAAAAAGCCGACCACGGAGCATGAGCCGGTAATGAAATTTAAATCAGCTGATGAGACTAAGCTTGTTGATTTTGTTCCAGGTGACTCATCTCAGCAGTTCAGCATCAGTGCCAATCTGGATCCAAAATAGGAAGGCGCGCTCATCAAGTTCATCCGTGAGAACAGGGACATCTTTGCATGGAAACCTTCTGACATGCCGGGTGTACCTAGAGAACTCGCGGAGCACACTCTCAATATTGATCCGAAATTTAAGCCGGTCAGGCAATTCCTCCGGCGGTTTAACGAGGAGAGGCGGAAAGCCATTGGTGAGGAGGTAGCCCGGCTCTTGGCGGATGGGTTTATTGTGGAAGTCTTTCATACAGAATGATTAGCTAACCCGGTGCTCGTGCTTAAGAAGAACGGCACCTGGCGGATGTGTGTGGATTACACGGATTTAAACAAGGCTTGTCCGGCTGATCCTTTTGCTCTCCCCCGTATTGATCAGATTATTGATGATATAGCGGGTTGTGAGCGCTTAAGTGTTTTGGATGCTTATTCTGGATACCATCAGATTAAAATGGCAGTTAAGGACCAGGAGAAGACGGCATTCATCACTCCCTTTGGAGCCTTCTGTTATGTATCTATGCCTTTTGGGCTCAAGAGTGCACAGGCGACTTACCAGCGTTGTGTGCAGAATTGTCTTCATAACCAGATTGGGCGCAACGTTCACGCCTATGTGGATGATATTGTGGTTAAATCCAGGGAGAAGGAGACCTTGGTCGATGATCTTAGAGAAACCTTTGATAATCTCCGGGTTTACAAGATGATGCTTAACCCGGCCAAGTGCGTTTTTGGTGTTCCCGCAGGCAAGCTCTTGGGTTTTCTGGTTTCTCACGGAGGCATTGAAGCTAACCCGGAAAAGATTAAAGCAATCACCTCGCTGGCTAAGCCGGCGTGCATAAACGACGTCCAGCGTCTGGCGGGCCGCATTGCTGCTTTGAGCCGGTTTATAAGCCGTTTGGGTGAAAAGGCAATGCCGCTGTAACAGTTGATGAAGAAAACAGATGACTTCATCTGGAATGATGCTGCTAATGCTGCTTTTGAGGATTTGAAGAGACAGCTAGCTGAGCCCCTAGTCCTTGCTGCTCCTGTTGACAAGAAGCCCTTCTTGCTGTATGTGGCCGCTAACACACGAGCCGTTAGTGTGGCTGTCGTGGTGGAGCGTAAGGAAGCGGGTAAGGAGTATCCGGTTCAGCGGCCGGTTTACTACATCAGCGAAGTACTCATTGAGTCCAAACAACAGTATCCGCATTGGCAGAAGCTTGTTTATGGGATATTCATGGCAAGCCGGAAGCTTAAGCATTATTTCCAGGGTCACCCTATCACTGTGGTTAGTTCTGCTCCCCAAGGAGATATCATCCAAAACAGAGAAGCCACAGGAAGAGTGGCTAAGTGGGCTATAGAACTTGGGCCTCATGGTCTGAAATACGTGCCACGCACTGCTATCAAATCTCAAGCATTGGTGGATTTCATCAACGATTGGACAGAGCTGCAGGTGCCTGAAGAGAAACCGGATAATACATACTGGACTATTCACTTCGACGGGTCTAGGCAATTGGAGGGCTCGGGGGCTGGAGTTGTATTAACTTCCCCTCGAGGTGACAAGTTTTGCTATGTGCTACGGTTGATGTTTCCCTGTACTAACAATGCGGCTGAGTACGAGGCCTTGCTCCATGGTCTTCGGATGGCTAAGGAGATGAGCTTGAGCTGGGTAAGGTGCTTTGGCGACTCAGATTTAGTGGCCCAACAAGTGTCTGGCAAGTGGGATTCCAAGGACCCTCTCATGGCGGCTTATCGCCGCAATGTTGATGCCATTGCTGGACATTTTCAGGGTTACCAAGTAGAGCACGTCGATCGCAGGAAGAACGAGGCGGCTGATGCATTAAGCCGGCTGGGCTCTCAGCGAAAGCCGGTGCCGCCTAATACTTTCTTGGACATTTTGCATAACCCTTCTGTTAAGTTGCCCACAGAGGAAGACTTAGCTGTTCCTGACTCGGAGGCACAGTTGGTGGCGGCTCTCCACATTACCCCAGACTGGACAGTACCATACTTGGCTTACATGACCCGGGGAGAATTGCCTGAGGATGAAACTTTGGCTAGACAAATAACCCGGCGGTCTAAGTCAATGATAATTATCAATGGCGAGCTACATCGTCGCAGTGTCACTGGAACTTTCCAGCTTTGTGTTTCCCCTGAGGAAGGTCAGGAAATTTTACGTGAAATTCACGAGGGGGATTGTGGCCATCATGCCGGCTCAAAATCCCTTGTGGCCAAGGCTTTTCTTCATGGTTTTTATTGGCTGACGGCTCATGCTGATGCAGAGGATTTGGTCAGTAAATGTGACGGTTGCCAGAGGTTCTCACGACGGGCTCATGTGCCGGCTCAAGAATTGATGATGATTCCAATTACTTTGCCATTTGCGGTCTGGGGGCTTGATATGGTTGGGCCTTTTAAAAGATCCAAGGATAAGAAGACCCACCTCCTGGTGGCGGTCGACAAGTTCACAAAGTGGGTTGAAGCAGAGCCAGTTAGTAAGTGTGACGCAGCCACAGCGGTTCAGTTTATGAAAAGGGTGATATTTCGCTTTGGTTTTCCACACAGCATTATAACTGACAATGGTACCAATCTATCTAAAGGCGCCATGGAGGAGTTTTGCCAACGAGAGCATATTTGGCTTGATGTTTCATCAGTGGCTCACCCTCAGTCCAATGGTCAAGCTGAGAGAGCCAATCAGGAAATCTTGAAGGGCATCAAGCCCCGGCTTTTGGTCCCTTTGCAACGGACACTGGGTTGTTGGGTGGAGGAGTTACCCTCCGTGTTATGGAGCATCAATACTACTCCTAACAGGTCTACGGGTTACACGCCTTTCTTCATGGTTTATGGAGGGGAGGCGGTCCTCCCTAGCGACATCCGTCATGACTCGCCTCGAGTGGCGGCTTATGTTGAGGCCGATAATGAGCGGGCGCGCCAAGATGCTCTTGACTTGTTGGACGAACAGCGTGATGTGGCCGCGGCTCGCTCGGCGATTTACCAACAAGACATGCACCGCTATCACAGCCGCCGGGTTAAGTCCAGAGTCTTCCAGGAAGGTGATCTGGTGCTCCGGCTCATCCAAGATCAAACAGATGCACACAAGTTATCCCCGCCTTGGGAAGGGCCCTTTGTGGTCAGCAAGAACTTGCACAACGGGTCATACTACCTTATCGATGTTCGGAGCACAAAGATTCACGTAAGTCGGAGGAGGAGACCCGTCGGCCGTGGAACATAGCTCAGCTTCGGCCTTATTACACTTGAGCCACCGGCTCTCATAATGTACATATTTCTATAGCCATGTATATATTATGATAAATAATAAAGCAGGACCTCTGTCCTTTTCTCCTCCAAAGTTAAATGTGTTATTTCCATTACAACATTACATGGTCACTTGGAGGTGGATCCGGCTTATGATCGTATTTGAATCTAGCCGTTAACAATATGATCACTTGGGGGCTTCCTGTTCAAACATAGGTCGTATTCGAACCAAAGAGAACGTAGCTATTGATACCCACTTGATTGGCAAATTGCCAAGCTCATTGGGGAGTTTTTCTTGATCATATTTGAATCATAGCTCAACCCCCTTTGGGAACCCACGTGGATCGTATTCGAATCGGCGTCGTTAAACAAATCTTAAGGTCATTTGGGGGCTTCCCGTTCAAACATGGGTCGTATTCGAACCTAAGAGAACATAGCTGTCTGTACCCTCTTGATCGGCAACACCAAAGCCAGTGGGGGCTATATGATCGCATTCGAATCTTAGCTTAACCCCTTTGGGACGGTTCTCTGGTCGTATTCGAACCAGAAGCCCCTTAGTTTTGATCTGTTGGTTTGCAACAAGTTCGTCTGATCATATCAACAGTGTGCAAAAGCGGTTCTTACTCCGCCGGCTTAACTTTGATTAACAATGTTGATAGCACACAATAAGCATTATCGATGCTGATGAGCCGGAGTTGAGTTCTCAGCCTCATTATTTGGGTTACATAAACCGGAAGTGTACTTGAAGGCTTGCAGGACAATTAAGGAAAGGAAGTGATCAAACATAACCCGGAGGAATATAAAAGAGCAGCTTCAACAGGGTTAAGCGCTGCACACGTGCACGATGCCATGACAAAATTAAGTGTTTGTCCTACTCTATTACAGGACTCCCCTGGTCCAAAAGCTGAGGCAATGTTTTTAAGGCGTAACCATGAGCCGCATAAGAAGTCAAGGTGCTTGTTGGGTCGAAGCTCCCGGCTCATCCCTCTCCGCTCCTCCGGCTGTGTCCATGACCTGGAAGGTTGTTGATTTCCAGTCAATGCCACTCAAAGCTTCGAATTGATCCTCGTCATCAATTAACCTGACCGGGTCAACTTCTGGGGCGAAGGTATGCTTACGAGTCGGGGGGATCAGGCTGACTGCCTCATAGCGTGGAGTTGGGATCCTCTGATTCTCCGCATCATAGCCCGGCTGATACTTGGTAAGATCTGTGTCATTCCCAATCATGGTGGCCACCGGGCGCACGCTCTTCACACAGGCGGCGAAGTCTTTCTGGTCAAAGGGGGTACCGTCTTCCTTCAGGCTGGGGTATCCAAGAGCGATGTCGGCCGGGTCTAGCTCCGGTAGAAACACCTTGGCCCGGCTCAGAGCGGCTATAGCTCCGGCTCTTGCAGAAGCCCGTCTCAGCTCTTGGAAGCGTTGAGGAAGTACGGCAAGCCGCCTGAGTACGTCTGCCAGGTGAGTGGGAACCTCATTAGACAGAGCCACAACGGCTAAAGCACGCTGTGACCTGGTGTAGAGTTGCTCCACCAAGGTGTAGACAGCCTTCAGCTTGGTCAGCATGTTCTGATTGAGATTGGAGCTTCTGGGACCTGTATAACAAAGTCAGGTGAGCTGATGGCAATGGTGGGGCTTATGAGACATGAATGATGTAAACTTATTTAAAGCTTATAGAGTAACTTACCGAAGATTGCGGAGACCATCTGCGTTACATGGCGTTTTAAGCCGGAGAGTTCGGCGGTTCTTTCAGTAAGAGCAGCCTCCGCTTGTTCGGCCCGGCTGAGCAAGGCAGTCTTCTCATCGGCCCAAGCTTTTCTTTCTATTTCAAATTTTTTTCTTCAGTTTTTCTTGTGCAGAGACACTGAACTCAAATTTGGCATTGGCCTTCTGGGTCTCATTTTCCTGAGTCGTCAGGCGGGTCTTCAGGTCAGAGATTTCCGCTTCAAGTGTCTTGCACGTAGCCTGTACAAGTTCCGGGTTACAGTTTGAGTGATTATCATGCAACATTAAAGTCCCAAGCACTTTGCAAGCAAAGACACTTGGCACTTGGGGGCTAATGGGCAAAGCTGCTCAAGTACTTGATTAAAACATAAGGTAAAAGGCCGGTTCACCTAGGCTATTTAACCTGGACCTTGAGTGTTACCAGGTAAGCCGGTATTAAGTCTACAACGTATTCTATCATAGGCTATAGACTTGGGGGCTAGCATGGTACGGATGATTATGGAGTAAGCAAGAGAATTATACCTCAGATTTTTGTTGTATCTGCTTCACCATGTCAATTTCCAGGTCCCGGCTGTTGTGCACTTGACCAATATAAGCAGCGACAATATCTCCAATGCTCAAGTTAGCATAGTCAGTGATATCCAGTCTGGCCCTGCGGCGCTCCAGCAGTTCTTCCTTAGCAGAGCATCTAGCCAGCACAGTGGGTCTTCCCGGCTCAACAAATTCGGTCTGGGTAATCACCACATCCGGGTCATCGGCCGGTTGAGCAGAGCTGGGAATCTCCGGGTTGTCAGAACCCTCCATGGTTTGTTCTTCAGTTGGAGCGGTGGTTTCTGGAGCTGGTGCAGACGGCGGCTCAGAGGCAGAGGTGTTGGGTTCAGTCAAGACCGGCTCTTCGACCGGGTTACTTTTCTTTGCCCTCTTGCTGAGCTTTGCTTGTGCACTGAAAGGCAAAGGGTTAGTGTAAAAACATGAGTAAGGAAAGCACAAGGTAAGCTGATCATCATTACCCGGGTGCGGTCTTGAAAGCCGGCAAGTTAGATTGCATGGAGTCCCCGGAGGAAGGTGAAGTTTCCTGATAGTTTGAATCAGAAGAATTGAGTGGTCGACGAGTGACGCCCGCCAAAGGATGAAAAGGATATAAGTTGGAGATAACCTCGGTCCGGCGCTTCCTTGATGCTTCAGGTAAGCCGGAGGAGAGGTCTGCTTCCTTGTTGGTCCGGGTTTGCCTCTGGCTCTCATGAATCTGTCGCTTCAAAACAAATTGAGGATCTTGATAAGCTAAAGGATGTGAAAATCTTACTTTCCGGGTTACTCTTCGGACTTTCAGCCTTGGCAAGGGCTCCGAGTCGGAGGAAAGTATAGTTACCTCTTCAATCACCGGGTTACTCGCTCCGGTATCATCCTGCTGATAATCAGTGTTAATAAGGCGGTTAAAAATAGACAAAAATAATAATAAAAGAAGAGCCTAAAGAATCAAGGGCTGCCTCTGACTCGGAGGTGTCATCCAACTGAAGCAGGTCTGAGGCGCTAGGCTTACTCCCCTTCTTGCGGGGAGCGGCTCTCCTGGCGGCTTTTTTAAGCTTCCTGGCTTTTTTAGCAGCCTCATGGTCATACCTGACCATCCAGAACTTATCATTAGCCTGAAAAATACAAACAAAGGTTTCTTGAAGTTAAAGATGAAAATTGTTAAAATGACAAGTAAGGTGCTCAGATCAGTAGCTTACCGCCGGAGCTGGGTTAGCTTTGCAGAAGGGACTTAAGCCTGTCCTCCCGCGGTCTGCTAAGCTCTCGTTTAGAAGGGACTTGGTCATGTCATCAACGACGTCCTTAGGTAAGTCATTGGGGCTGTGCTTAGAGGAATCACCCGGCAAGCAATCCAGACCCGGACCAGATCGACGCCGTTAAGGCCGTTTCCCAGAAGAGCTTTAATCTTGTTGATGGTGGGGATAAGTGGTTGACGCTCAGCTTGAGATAATTTGTCTGGCAGGGGGTGATTTGACTCTAGACGCAGGGCGCGAAAGCCCGGCAGAGGGTTCTCATCAGCCGGAGAAGTATCCTGGCAGTAGAACCATGTCTGGTTCCAGTCCTTGGGGTGGCTTGGTGGCTCAGCGTAAGGAAAGAGGCAATCTCTCCGTCGTTGGATTGAAATTCCGCCAAGTTCCAAGCTGGGCCCGTTGGCACACTCGTTCTGGCGGTTCAGATAAAACAGCTCCCTAAAGAGCAGTAGGTTGGGCTCTTCTCCAAGGTACACCTCACAGAATACTTGGAAGTTGCAAATGTTCGACACGGAATTGGGTCCAATGTCTTGAGGTCGCAGAACAAAAAAGTGCAGAACATCTCTGAAGAATTTTGAGCCGGGAGGTGCAAAACCCCGGCTCATGTGATCAGCAAATATAACAACCTCTCCGTCTCTTGGTTGAGGTCTTTCTTCGGACGGGTCAGGCGCACGATAGGACATGACCTTCTTCTTAGGCAGGTAACCCGTCTTCATGAAGTCATCTAAGGTATTATCAGTGACGTTGGATCTCACCCAGTTGCACGTAATGGGTGCCTTGGGAGCCTTGGGCGGCATTGTGAAAGACGGAAGCCTATGACAAAAGAAAGTTTCCGGTTCAAATTTAAGCCGGAGGAAGATTTCAGTTCAGTATTCAAGATGGCGGCTTATCAAGGGGCCTAATGATATATGGCTAATTGTGTCGGGTTATCTAAGTTGTTGTGGATATCATAAGTAATTCAGGTTGTTTAAAACTCTATTATGAATGAGCCGGAAATTTCACAAAGCATGGCCTCTTTTAAGCCGGCGATATGAGCCGCCATGGCTAACAGATGCAGGTTTTTGTCTAAGTGTTGCACAAACAAGTTTCACAGATTGCAGGGATTATTTTGGATCAAACGGTCATTAGAAAGGAAAAATTTCTAGACCTAAAAGCTGATACAGAGAAGTTCATAACCTCTAAACGAGGTCTTTTTGCGGACAAAAGGGGTCTACTAGCATAAAAATGACTGAGAAACTACTACCGCAGGGAGTCTGTACCGTGTTTTGGATCAAAAGGAACCTCGGTGGCCGAACTGTGAAGAAATCGCGATGAACTACGAAGAACACAGAGAACTCGCGAGCCCTAATGCGGATCTAAGGCACGGGATTGCAAGGACTTACTGGTGCTGATGAGCAGCAGAAGGTGCGCCGCAGCTTTCTGGTCGACACAGGTCGATGCAGCGGCCTTGGTCGGTGAAGACGAGGTGCACGGCGGCGGCGGCGGAGCTCGGGCTCTGGAGCGTCAGAGGAGGAAGACGATGGAGGAGAAGAGTGATGAAGGCTTATGGGCCGGGCCTATTGATAAGGGCCGGCTGGTAAATGGGCACGGGAAAAGAGGAGGCGGAAGACATGATTATATTGCCGCAGAAACGCCTCGATTTTCGGGATGGTCTTTAAAGATAAGATCCGTTGAGATATGACAGAATAAAAAATGAATTTAATGGAAAATGATGTCATGGCGGGTTACCAAGAATCCAGAAGATGACGTCACGGTGGGTTATAACCTTTGCACAGGCAGAAGCCGGAAGATTTTGAAGATCTTTGAAGATTGACGTGAACCGGTTCAAATCAATCTGGGGCCTAATGTTGAGGATATGACCATTAGAGTCACCCACCCAGGAGGGGCCGGCTTACGCCATAATGATCATCACGTGAAGCCCAGTACCAAGCTTGAGGATGGCGGATCAATAATGGGCTTAAGACCCGGAGGCGGCTTAAAGGCCCGTAGTGATAACCCGCTGTTATGACTAGACTTGTAATGTAAGGCAAGAGTAGTTAAGAGTCCGAGCCGGATACTGTTATAAGCCGGCCGGGACTCTGAAAGCCGCGGGGCGTCAACCTCTCTATATAAAGGGATGACCCGGCGGCGGTTCAGGAGGAGAGACAACAGATTGAGAGCCAGGTATAGCGATTAAGCTCCCTGGTCATCGAACCCCTCAGTAATACCACCTCAACTGGACGTAGGCTTTTTCCTTCGCCGTAAGGGGCTGAACCAGTATAACCCTCGTGTTCCTTGTCCCGCTTAACCCCTTTAAGATTCCTAGCTGCGATGGCTCCACGACTAAGTCCTTGCACGAGGACATCTGCCGTGACGATTCCACGACACTCCCGCTCATGAAACAAGGTCTGAGAGGGGCGACGGGCGCGAGGGAGAGTGTCGGATCGCGAAACGGACAACGGGGAAAAGGACCGGATGCAAGTTTTGAAAAGCATGCAGATGATGACATGGCAAAATGCAACACGCAAGCAAACGACATGGCAACAATGACGAATAACTGGGAGACGCCTGGCGCATCGGATCCGGGGCGTTACAACACTCCTCCACTAACAAGAGATCTCGTCCTGAGATCTTAGGACCGAGACGGAAGGAAAAAGGGATGAGGTGAAATAAGAACAAAACAGTGAGGATGAAGAAAGTCAAGAACACTCGAGTAGGAAAGAGGAATGTTGAATGAGACAAGAAGCAAAAGCTCAAAGAATAAGGCTGAATTTGAAACCACTCCGGTTAGGACAAGATAGAAAAGGAATAATAACGAAGGAATTTATGCAGCACTCCAACTAAACAAGGAAAGAATAGAACATGAACTTGAGAAATGGAACGAAACTTGACTTGAGGAACAACACAAAACCTCCGGAAGACTTGAAAGAGTGGAATGAGAAGAACGGGGAAGAAGATTACAACTTCTACCATGAATGAAATAGAGAGCATCCTTAGAAGGAAACATTGAACGGGGTTGTTGGAAATTCAACAAAAAAAAAGCTTGTTGTGGACTTATGGATAACATCTCAAAATTATGAGGTGGTAACCTACCACAAGCGCAAAAGATTGAAAAGCTGAGAAGAACGAGGAAATGCAAAACTCCACTTCAGAAGAATATGGAGAATTGATTGCCCTTTGAGAAGCAAGAAGAAGATACTTGAGCTACGCCTACAAGAATCTTGATGAACACTTGAAGAACGAATTAAATCATGACGAGCCACCATGATGAACTCCGGTAACAAAAGAATGACGAGATAAAATTGAAGGATGAAAGGGATAAGATTAAATCCTTGCGATTATTTGGATGGAGGTTTGCGACGAAATCGGCGAGAAGCTTGGAACTCCGGAAAACAAAAGATGAAAACACTTTGAACCGAGAATGTGATAAGATGAACAATCTCCGAAAAGAAGAGATAAAACCACTTGAAGAAAGAAGAAGAAGGATTACGTTATGCTTATCCTCCACCAATTAAATTGATGAGAAACAATGGATTTGCATACTACTTATTCTCGTTGGAAAGATTAAGGGGGGATATAGCGCAAAACTTAAGAAAGTCTTCGTGAACCACCAGTAGGGCTGGAAAGAATGTATGAATTGATATGATAACAATAGAAAGAATCTTGAACGAGCCACCGTAGGAATTCAAAATTGAGTGACGAAGGAGAATGAATCACCGGGAAGAATTACAAAAGCACGAAGATACTTGAGGGAATCTAGAGACAAGAGAACGAAGAGATCGCAAACTGATTAAAGAGCAAAGCACCGGAAGAATATGGAGATGAACGAAAAGGCATGAATATAGAATAATCGGAGAATGGATTTGAAAACTTAGAACGAAGAAATATTCTGAAATGAAGGCCTCCGGATAATCGAGAGAGAAAACAGCTCCTGAAATACTCCGGATGGATGAAAAGAATTGCACGACTAGAAACAATTTGAGAGGATAACATGAAGCTAGCACCACGAATCTTCGGGAGAATGGACAAGATTTAGGGAAAACCCTACTTCAGTCTTCAAATGTTGAAAATGACGACGAGAAATAACACCAAAATTGTTGATATACTCTGGGAGAATGAAAAACGAAGAGGTTGAGCCAACAATGAAAATGATTTGAAATCGATCATGGAAAAGCATCTGACCGATGAAATTCATACTTACGTCAAACTTCGAAAAGGATTTCAGAATAGCTCCGGGAAATTAGAAGAGTCGGGTAAGATCCCGGGAAAAGACCTGTGGGTTAGGGCCCACTAAAAAGAAAACACCGTTGAAAAAGGATTGAAGGAGAGACTATGCACCGGAATGATTGAAATATTTGAATGAGGTGGTAACCTCGAATTAATTGAAACACAGAAGAATCTCCTGAGATGTCTTCGTCACTCCGGAACGATTAAATGACGAGAGGGGAATGAGCAACGGGAAACATTTGAGCCGATGGAAAGAATATAATCACTACCGAAAATTGGAATTGAATCCACCGGAGAAGAAAAAGAGATGAAGAATGTCCACCGAGACGAGAATTCACCGGTTGAAAATAATTGAGGGAAGACTGAAGAGGCTCCGTACGAATGAAATTGATGGTCGAAACAGACTCAGGCTCCGGAAAGAAGAGGGTGGGAGGGCAGGAAAAACAAAGGCAACTTGGAAGGGAGAACCGACGAATAGCTTGAAGAGAAAACACCGGTTGAAAGAATGCAAAGGCTTCGTACGAGTAGGATGGATACTCGATTAGGGACTCCGGCTCCGAGAAGAAGAAAAAAGGGTGGGCGGGTGGGAAAAGAAAGACAACTTAGGATTGAACTTGCGAAAACGAAGAGGGTCGAATCACCTTGACGAGAACTGCACCGGATGCAAAGAGCTGAGGAACAACGATCGGAAAACCAACTGCGTGATCCTAAGAAAAGTTTGAAGGGGAAGAGGAGTAATTTAAAACACCTACGTCAAGATTCCTTAACAGGGCGACGAAGGGGTAGAGGAGTAAAAGAATTCCTACTCTTCGATATAAGTAGACTCAGAAATAGTTTTCTTCTAGACCCAACAACGGCCAAACTATACGATCGATCAAGGGGGGCTCCTAGGGTCGGTCGAGGCTCTGATACCAACTTGTCACGCCCAATATGCAACCCTATCCGAGAGGAACTCGAAGGTCCCACCAAGGATAGACCCGCATATTGGAAACGCTTTTGCAAGGTGGATATCATTACATCAACATTACATAATAGACGAGGATACATACAAGGCATACAAATGCCACAAGAGTACATCAATAAATCATACATAAGATCAACATCCGACTACGGATGAAACACAAACAGAATCTCAAACGACATCCACCCTGCTAGCCCAGGCTGCCGACCTGGAACCTATCCCCTGATTGAAGAAGAAGCAGAAGAAGAACTCCAAAACAAGTAACATCGCTCTCGCGTCAGGATCATCGCAAAACCTGTACCTGCAACTGGTGTTGTAGTAATCTGTGAGCCACGAGGACTCAGCAATCCCATTACCATGGGTATCAAGACTAGCAAGGCTTAATGGGTAAGGAAGGGGTAAAGTGGTGAGGTTGCAGCAGCGACTAAGCAATGTATGGTGGCTAACATACGCAAATAAGAGCGAGAAGAGAAGCAACGGAACAGTCGTAAACTAGTAATGATAAAGAAGTGATCCTGAACTCCTACTTACGTCAAACATAACCCAAAAAACCGTGCTCACTTTCCGGACTCCGCCGAGAAGAGACCATCATGGCTACACACGCGGTTGATGCATTTTAGTTAAGTCAAGTGTCAAGTTCTCTACAACCAGACATTAACAAATTCCCATTTGCCACATAACCGCGGGCACGGCTCTCGAAAGTTTATACCATGCAGGGGTGTCCCAACTTAGCCCATTATAAGCTCTCATGGTCAACGAAGGATATTCCTTCTGCCGGGAAGACCCGAACAGTCTCGGAATCCCGGTTTACAAGAAATTTCGACAATGGTAAAACAAGACCAGCAAAGCCGCCCGATGTGCCGACAATCCCGATAGGAGGTGCACATATCTCGTTCTCAGGGCAACACCGGATAAGTCAAGTGTTGGGGAACGTAGTAATTTCAAAAAAATTCCTACGCACACGCAAGATCATGGTGATGCATAGCAACGAGAGGGGAGAGTGTTGTCCACGTACCCTCGTAGACCGAAAGCGGAAGCGTTAACACAACACGGTTGATGTATTCGTACGTCTTCACGATCCGACTGATCAAGTACCGAACGCACGGCACCTCCGAGTTCAGCACACGTTCAGCTCGATGACATCCCTCGAACTCCGATCCAGCCGACTGTTGAGGGAGAGTTTCGTCAGCACGACGGCGTGGTGACGATGATGATGTTCTACCGACGCAGGGCTTCGCCTAAGCTCCGCAACGATATTATCGAGGTGTAATATGGTGGAGCGGGGCACCGCACACGGCTAAAATATCGTATATCAATTGTGTGTCTAGAGGTGCCCCCCTGCCCCCGTATATAAAGGAGCAAGGGGGAGGCCGCCGGCCCAGGAGGTATGGCGCGCCAGGAGGAGTCCTACTCCTACCGGGAGTAGGACTCCCCCCCTTTCCTTGTTGGACTAGGAGTGGAAGAGGGGAAGAGGTGGAGGGGAGGAAGGAAGGGGGGCGCCGCCCCCTCTCCTTGTCCTATTCGGACTGGGGGGGAAGGGGGGCGCGGCCCTGCCCGGGCCTCCTCTCCTCTCTTCCACCTAGGCCCACTAAGGCCCATTAAGTTACCGGGGGGTTCCGGTAACCTCCCGGTACTCCGGAAAAATCCCGATTTCACCCGGAACACTTCCGATGTCCAAACATAGGCTTCCAATATATCAATCTTTATGTCTCGACCATTTCGAGACTCCTCGTCATGTCTGTGATCATATCCGGGACTCCGAACAACCTTCGGTACATCAAAACATATAAACTCATAATATAACTCTCATCGTAACTTTAAGCGTGCGGACCCTACGGGTTCGAGAACTATGTAGACATGACCGAGACACCTCTCCGGTCAATAACCAATAGCGGAACTTGGATGCTCATATTGGTTCCCACATATTCTACGAAGATCTTTATCGGTCAGACCGCATAACAACATACGTTGTTCCCTTTGTCATCGGTATGTTACTTGCACGAGATTCGATCATCGGTATCTCAATACTTAGTTCAATCTCGTTACTGGCAAGTCTCTTTACTCGTTCCGTAATACATCATCCCGCAACTAACTCATTAGTCACAATGCTTGCAAGGCTTATAGTGATGTGCATTACCGAGTGGGCCCAGAGATACCTCTCCGACAATCGGAGTGACAAATCCTAATCTCGAAATACGCCAACCCAACAAGTACCTTTGGAGACACCTGTAGAGCACCTTTATAATCACCCAGTTACGTTGTGACGTTTGGTAGCACACAAAGTGTTCCTTCGGTAAACGGGAGTTGCATAATCTCATAGTCATAGGAACATGTATAAGTCATGAAGAAAGCAATAGCAACATACTAAACGATCGAGTGCTAAGCTAACGGAATGGGTCAAGTCAATCACATCATTCTCCTAATGATGTGATCCCGTTAATCAAATGACAACTCATGTCTATGGCTAGGAAACATAACCATCTTTGATCAACGAGCTAGTCAAGTAGAGGCATACTAGTGACACTCTGTTTGTCTATGTATTCACACATGTATTATGTTTCCGGTTAATACAATTCTAGCATGAATAATAAACATTTATCATGATATAAGGAAATAAATAATAACTTTATTATTGCCTCTAGGGCATATTTCCTTCAGTCTCCCACTTGCACTAGAGTCAATAATCTAGATTACACAGTAATGATTCTTACACCCATGGAGTCTTGGTGCTGATCATGTTTTGCTCGTGGAAGAGGCTTAGTCAACGGGTCTGCAACATTCAGATCCGTATGTATCTTGCAAATTTCTATGTCTCCCACCTGGACTAAATCCCGGATGGAATTGAAGCGTCTTTTGATGTGCTTGGTTCTCTTGTGAAATCTGGATTCCTTTGCTAAGGCAATTGCACCAGTATTGTCACAAAAGATTTTCATTGGACCCGATGCACTAGGTATGACACCTAGATCGGATATGAACTCCTTCATCCAGACTCCTTCATTTGCTGCTTCCGAAGCAGCTATGTACTCCGCTTCACACGTAGATCCCGCCACGACACTTTGCTTAGAACTGCACCAACTGACAGCTCCACCGTTCAATGTAAACACGTATCCGGTTTGCGATTTAGAATCGTCCGGATCAGTGTCAAAGCTTGCATCAACGTAACCATTTACGATGAGCTCTTTGTCACCTCCATAAACGAGAAACATATCCTTAGTCCTTTTCAGGTATTTCAGGATGTTCTTGACCGCTGTCCAGTGATCCACTCCTGGATTACTTTGGTACCTCCCTGCTAAACTTATAGCAAGGCACACATCAGGTCTGGTACATAGCATTGCATACATGATAGAGCCTATGGCTGAAGCATAGGGAACATCTTTCATCTTCTCTCTATCTTCTGCAGTGGTCGGGCATTGAGTCTTACTCAATCTCACACCTTGTAATACAGGCAAGAACCCTTTCTTTGCTTGATCCATTTTGAACTTCTTCAAAACTTTGTCAAGGTATGTGCTTTGTGAAAGTCCAATTAAGCGTCTTGATCTATCTCTATAGATCTTAATGCCTAATATATATGCAGCTTCACCGAGGTCTTTCATTGAAAAACTCTTATTCAAGTATCCCTTTATGCTATCCAGAAATTCTATATCATTTCCAATCAGCAATATGTCATCCACATATAATATCAGAAATGCTACTGAGCTCCCACTCACTTTCTTGTAAATACAGGCTTCTCCAAAAGTCTGTATAAAACCAAATGCTTTGATCACACTATCAAAGCGTTTATTCCAACTCGGAGAGGCTTGCACCAGTCCATAAATGGATCGCTGGAGCTTGCACACTTTGTCAGCTCCCTTTGGATCTATAAAACCTTCCAGTTGCATCATATACAACACTTCTTCCAGAAATCCATTCAGGAATGCAGTTTTTACATCCATTTGACAAATTTCATAATCATAAAATGCGGCAATTGCAAACATGATTCGGATAGACTTAAGCATCGCTACGGGTGAGAAGGTCTCATCGTAGTCAATCCCTTGAACTTGTCGAAAACCTTTCGCAACAAGTCGAGCTTTATAGACAGTAACATTACCATCAGCGTCAGTCTTCTTCTTGAAGATCCATTGATTTTCAATGGCTTGCCGACCATCGGGCAAGTCAACCAAAGTCCATACTTTGTTCTCATACATGGATCCCATCTCGCATTTCATGGCCTCAAGCCATTTTGCGGAATCTGGGCTCACCATTGCTTCTTCATAGTTCGTAGGTTCGTCATGGTGTAGTAACATAACCTCCAGAATAGGATTACCGTACCACTCTGGTGCGGATCTTAATCTGGTTGACCTACGAGGTTCAGTAATAACTTGATCTGAAGTTTCATGATCATTATCATTAACTTCCCCACTAATTGGTGTAGGAGTCGCAGAAACTGGTTTCTGTGATGATCTACTTTCCAATAAGGGAGCAGGTACAGTTACTTCATCAAGTTCTACTTTCCTCCCACTCACTTCTTTCGAGAGAAACTCCTTCTCTAGAAAGGATCCATTCTTAGCAACGAATGTCTTGCCTTCGGATCTGTGATAGAAGGTGTACCCAACAGTCTCCTTTGGGTATCCTATGAAGACACATTTCTCCGATTTAGGTTCGAACTTATCAGGTTGAAGTTTCTTCACATAAGCATCGCAACCCCAAACTTTAAGATACGACAACTTTGGTTTCTTGCCAAACCATAGTTCATAAGGTGTCGTTTCAACGGATTTTGATGGTGCCCTATTTAGAGTGAATGCAGCCGTCTCTAAAGCATAACCCCAAAACGATAGCGGTAAATCAGTAAGAGACATCATTGATCGCACCATATCTAGTAAAGTACGATTACGACGTTCGGACACACCATTACGTTGTGGTGTTCCGGGTGGCGTGAGTTGCGAAACTATTCCGCATTGTTTCAAATGTAGGCCAAACTCGTAACTCAAATATTCTCCTCCACGATCAGATCGTAGAAATTTTATTTTCTTGTTACGATGATTTTCAACTTCATTCTGAAATTCTTTGAACTTTTCAAATGTTTCAGACTTATGTTTCATTAAGTAGATATACCCATATCTGCTCAAATCATCTGTGAAGGTGAGAAAATACCGATATCCGCCACGAGCCTCAATATTCATCGGACCACATACATCTGTATGTATGATTTCCAATAAATCTGTTGCTCTCTCCATAGTTCCGGAGAACGGTGTTTTAGTCATCTTGCCCATGAGGCACGGTTCGCAAGTACCAAGTGATTCCAAAAGTCCATCAGTATGGAGTTTCTTCATGCGCTTTACACCGATATGACCTAAACGGCAGTGCCACAAATAAGTTGCACTGTCATTATTAACTCTGCATCTTTTGGCTTCGACATTATGAATATGTGTGTCACTACTATCGAGATTCATTAAGAATAGACCACTCTTCAAGGGTGCATGACCATAAAAGATATTACTCATATAAATAGAACAACCATTATTCTCTGATTTAAATGAATAACCGTCTCGCATCAAACAAGATCCAGATATAATGTTCATGCTCAACGCTGGCACCAAATAACAATTATTTAGATCTAATACTAATCCCGAAGGTAGATGTAGAGGTAGCGTGCCGACGGCGATCACATCGACTTTGGAACCATTTCCCACGCGCATCGTCACCTCGTCCTTAGCCAATCTTCGCTTAATCCGTAGCCCCTGTTTCGAGTTGCAAATATTAGCAACAGAACCAGTATCAAATACCCAGGTGCTACTGCGAGCATTAGTAAGGTACACATCAATAACATGTATATCACATATACCTTTGTTAACCTTGCCATCCTTCTTATCCGCCAAATACTTGGGGCAGTTCCGCTTCCAGTGACCAGTCTGCTTGCAGTAGAAGCACTCAGTTTCAGGCTTAGGTCCAGACTTGGGTTTCTTCTCCTGAACAGCAACTTGCTTGCTGTTCTTCTTGAAGTTCCCCTTCTTCTTCCCTTTTCCCTTTTTCTTGAAACTAGTGGTCATACTGACCATCAACACTTGATGCTCCTTTTTGATTTCTACCTCCGCTGCCTTTAGCATTGCGAAGAGCTCGGGAATTGTCTTATTCATCCCTTGCATATTATAGTTCATCACGAAGCTCTTGTAGCTTGGTGGCAGTGATTGAAGAATTCTGTCAATGACGCTATCATCCGGAAGATTAACTCCCAGTTGAATCATGTGATTATTATACCCAGACATTTTGAGTATATGCTCACTGACAGAACTATTCTGTTCCATCTTGCAGCTGTAGAACTTATTGGAGACTTCATATCTCTCAATCCGGGCATTTGCTTGAAATATTAACTTCAACTCCTGGAACATCTCATATGCTCCATGATGTTCAAAACGTCGTTGAAGACCCGGTTCTAAGCCGTAAAGCATGGCACACTGAACTATCGAGTAGTCATCAGCTTTGCTCTGCCAGACGTTCATAACTTCTGGTGTTGCTCTTGTAGGAGGCCTGGCACCTAGCGGTGCTTCCAGGACGTAATTCTTCTGTGCAGCAATGAGGATAATCCTCAAGTTACGGACCCAGTCCGTGTAATTGCTACCATCATCTTTCAACTTTGCTTTCTCAAGGAACGCATTAAAATTCAACGGACCAACAGCACGGGCCATTTATCTACAATTAACATAGACAAGCAAGATACTATCAGGTACTAAGTTCATGATAAATTCAAGTTCAATTAATCATACTACTTAAGAACTCCCACTTAGATAGACATCCCTCTAATCATCTAAGTGATTACGTGATCCAAATCAACTAAACCATGTCCGATCATCACGTGAGATGGAGTAGTTTCAATGGTGAACATCACTATGTTGATCATATCTACTATATGATTCACGCTCGACCTTTCGGTCTCCGTGTTCTGAGGCCATATCTGCATATGCTAGGCTCGTCAAGTTTAACCTGAGTATTCCGCGTGTGCAACTGTTTTGCACCCGTTGTATTTGAACGTAGAGCCTATCACACCCGATCATCACGTGGTGTCTCAGCACGAAGAACTTTCGCAACGGTGCATACTCAGGGAGAACACTTTTATCTTGAAATTTTAGTGAGAGATCATCTTATAATGCTACCGTCAATCAAAGCAAGATAAGATGCATAAAAGATTAACATCACATGCAATCAATATAAGTGATATGATATGGCCATCATCATCTTGTGCTTGTGATCTCCATCTCCGAAGCACCGTCATGATCACCATCGTCACCGGCGCGACACCTTGATCTCCATCGTAGTATCGTTGTCATCTCGCCAACTTATTGCTTTTACGACTATCGCTACCGTTTAGTGATAAAGTAAAACAATTACATGGCAATTGCATTGCATACAATAAAGCGACAACCATATGGCTCCTGCCAGTTGCCGATAACTGGGTTACAAAACATGATCATCTCATACAATAAAATATAGCATCATGTCTTGACCATATCACATCACAACATGCCCTGCAAAAACAAGTTAGACGTCCTCTACTTTGGTGTTGCAAGTTTTACGTGGCTGCTACGGGCTTGGCAAGAACCGTTCTTACCTACGCATCAAAACCACAACGATAGTGTGTCCAGTTGGTGCTGTTTTAACCTTCGCAAGGACCGGGCGTAGCCACACTCGGTTCAACTAAAGTGAGAGAGACAGACACCCGCCAGTCACCTTTAAGCAACGAGTGCTCGCAACGGTGACACCAGTCTCGCGTAAGCGTACGCGTAATGTCGGTCCGGGCCGCTTCATCTCACAATACCGCCGAACCAAAGTATGACATGCTGGTAAGCAGTATGACTTATATCACCCACAACTCACTTGTGTTCTACTCGTGCATAGCATCAACGCATAAAACCAGGCTCTTATACCACTGTTGGGGAACGTAGTAATTTCAAAAAAATTCCTACGCACACGCAAGATCATGGTGATGCATAGCAACGAGGGGGAGAGTGTTGTCCACGTACCCTCGTAGACCAAAAGCGGAAGCGTTAACACAACGCGGTTGATGTAGTCGTACGTCTTCACGATCCGACCGATCAAGTACCGAACGCACGGCACCTCCGAGTTCAGCACATGTTCAGCTCGATGACGTCCCTCGAACTCTGATCCAGCCGAGTGTTGAGGGAGAGTTTCGTCAGCACGACGGAGTGGTGACGATGATGATGTTCTACCGACGCAGGGCTTCGCCTAAGCTCCGCAACGATATTATCGAGGTGTAATATGGTGGAGGGGGCACCACACACGGCTAAAATATCGTATATCAATTGTGTGTCTAGAGGTGCCCCCTGCCCCCGTATATAAAGGAGCAAGGGGGAGGCAGCCGGCCCAGGAGGTGTGGCGCGCCAGGAGGAGTCCTACTCCTACCGGGACTAGGACTCCCCCCTTTCCTTGTTGGACTAGGAGTGGAAGAGGGGAAGAGGTGGAGGGGAGGGAGGAAGGGGGGCGCCGCCCCCCCTCTCCTTGTCCTATTCGGACTGGGGGGAAGGGGGGCGTGGCCCTGCCCTAGCCTCCTCTCCTCTCTTCCACCTAGGCCCACTAAGGCCCATTAAGTTACCGGGGGGTTGCGGTAACCTCCCGGTACTCCGGAAAAATCCCGATTTCACCCGGAACACTTCCGATGTCCAAACATAGGCTTCCAATATATCAATCTTTATGTCTCGACCATTTAGAGACTCCTCGTCATGTCCGTGATCATATCCGGGACTCCGAACAACCTTCGGTACATCAAAACATATAAACTCATAATATAACTGTCATCGTAACTTTAAGCGTGCGGACCCTACGGGTTTGAGAACTATGTAGACATGACCGAGACACCTCTCCGGTCAATAACCGATAGCGGAACCTGGATGCTCATATTGGTTCCCACATATTCTATGAAGATCTTTATCGGTCAGACCGCATAACAACATACGTTGTTCCCTTTGTCATCGGTATGTTACTTGCCCGAGATTCGATCGTCGGTATCTCGATACTTAGTTCAGTCTCGTTATCGGCAAGTCTCTTTACTCGTTCCGTAATACATCATCCCGCAACTAACTCATTAGTCACAATGCTTTCAAGGCTTATAGTGATGTGCATTACCGAGTGGGCCCAGAGATACCTCTCCGACAATCGGAGTGACAAATCCTAATCTCGAACTACGCCAATCCAACAAGTACCTTTGGAGACACCTGTAGCACCTTTATAATCACCCAGTTACGGTGTGACGTTTGGTAGCACACAAAGTGTTCCTCCGGTAAACGGGAGTTGCATAATCTCATAGTCATAGGAACATGTATAAGTCATGAAGAAAGCAATAGCAACATACTAAACGATCGAGTGCTAAGCTAACGGAATGGGTCAAGTCAATCACGTCATTCTCCTAATAAGGTGATCCCGTTAATCAAATGACAACTCATGTATATGGCTAGGAAACATAACCATCTTTGATTAACGAGCTAGTCAAGTAGAGGCATACTAGTGACACTCTGTTTGTCTATGTATTCACACATGTATTATGTTTCCGGTTAATACAATTCTAGCATGAATAATAAACATTTATCATGATATAAGGAAATAAATAATACATTAATATTGCCTCTAGGGCATATTTCCTTCATCAAGCTACGAGTAAAACCAGGCCTCGAGTTTCCCCGAGGTGCCCCCGCAGGCTGCTCGGTTCGGACCAACACTTAGAGAAGCACTGGCCCGGGGGGGTTAAAGAAAGATGACTGTAACACCCAAAAATTTTGACCTTGTTTTATTAATCAAAATTTTGCCAGGAAATTAAATTTTTATTTTTCTGGATTTCTCCTTTGATTTCAGAACCCCTCTTCTCTTTGAGATGGTGAGTTTTTACCTCAAGTAGAAACTTTCCAAAAATATTTTTGGACTTGTATGCCCTCTTTATAAAAACAATTCTTTATCAGTGGATTTATTTGCATAATTATTTTTCATGAGCTTTATTCTTTTAAAATGATCTTTCATAAATTTGGAGCCCCTTTTTGCACTGCAACCATTTGATAAATCCTTTTAAAAATTTCACCAAAATTTGGGGATGACATGTGAGGTTTCCACATCACTTTTATGCAAAAATATCTTGTGGTCATTGGAGATTTTGAGCTCTACATCAATTTTTCAAATCTGGTCCAGTGGGTGTTTTTGCACTACAACCTATTTTAATATTCTTCTAAAATTTCTTCCAAGTGTTTCGGGATGTCAGTTGATGCTCATAACTCAGCCTCATGCAAAAACCCAGTGATGTTCTTTGAAAAATTTGAGTGAATCATCTTCATTTCTATTCTGGTCCAGTTTGGTGATTTGTACTGCAACCCCATTTTATTTTGCTCTAGTACCTTTGAGCTTTTTCCTACCTATAGTCCTCCCTGCCAAACCCTTAAGTCCAGGAGATTGGGCCCATTGGCATATTTTTGGTGCATGCAATGTCAGCCTCTAGTTTCTGCCCAAAACTGGTTTTCTCAAAGTCTTGCACTATCAAGTTTCTGTTTTTGCCAAACTAGCCTTACCACCTTCTTTAGCTCCTAAAGAGACTAGGTTCTGGAGAGTTTGGCCACCCCAAGAATTGCCCAGTTGCCCATGGCATTCTGTCGAACACCCTGTGTGCAGGAACAGTTTTGGCATGTCCCCTAGCTTGCATTGTGGACTTGAGCCCCTGACCCATCCAGCATGTCCACTAACCTCCCAGATGTCCCTAGCCCTGGCCTGCTAACTACCCGCATCACCCAAGCTCTCTAGAGCGCGCTGGCATTTCGTCGAACACCTGCTGTGCGTGCTCTGGGCGCGCCCAGAGCGCACGTTTTGCACGCGCGCGCACTGAGTCGCCGCGCCGCACTGCCACCCTCGACGCGTCCCGTCACTGGACCCAGCTCGCCTGCAGAGCCGCGCCACACACTCGCCCTCTCACCAGTACGCTCCAAGCCGCACTGGCGCCCTACAGCGCCGCCGCCAGAGCTCCCTTGGCAGCACGCCGGCGTCGACAGCGGGCTCTGCCGTGGACGGCGCCGCCCAAGCCACCCGCGCGCGCCAGCTGCCCAGGGAACAGCCCGTGCTTATCCTCATGCTCGTCGCCGCCACGCTGCCCTGCAGCTACAGCAACGGCGACCCGTCGTCGATCTTATCCACCGCCGCGGAGCCAGCCCCGACGTGGTATAAAAGGAGGTCCCGTGCTCCTCCGAGCACTCAGGCAACCCCAGTCCACCCCCGTAGTGCTCCCGCAGCCAGAAATCGTCGGGGAAAGTCCTTTCTTCCTCGTCTCCGGCCAGTTCGACCGCCGCCGAGCTCTGGAGCAATTCGCCGCAGCCAGGCCCTCCCCCGCCAATCCAATGCCACCAAGAGCTTCCCCGTAGTCATGCGGAGCTGCCTAGCGCCTCAGCTTCGACCAAGGACCACCGGAGCCCAAAACCCACTCTGCTCCCGAACCTCCGTCCGCCGTGGAGCTCGCCGCCGGTGACCTCCTCCGTCCCCGCCTGCCTAGCGCCCACCGGGAGGACCGCCCCGGCCTGGCGGATCCATCCCTGCCCTCGGAACCCCGTGGGGAGCTGCCGTTCGCCGACGGCGATCGCCGGAGCCCCGCCCCGTTCGGGCTGAGAGAGAGGAGGGAGAGGAAGAACGGTCAAACCTGACCAGTGGGCCCCTTGGACCCACTGTCAGTGACCCGCGCGGCTGTTCTCTCTGTTTAAGTGAAAGCGCAAAGATCCGGAGTACGTCACCCCTGCTTTGAAAGCGTATTTTTCCCCGAAGCGTTTTCCTTTTTCTGATTTTATTAAAACAAAACTTTGACTGATGTTTGACTGGCTATAACTTTTAAAATAAAACTCCAAATGAGTTGATTCTTTTTCCTACCTCTCTCAAATTTCATCTAGTTTATTTTAAGATTTATTTCATCTAGTTGATTCTTTGACTAATTTTTGTACTGTTTTTGAAATGTGTGTTGTTTGAATATTTCTCAAAATAGGATTTTTGGAGAAAAGGCAACCTTCAAAAGTGCACCCCCACATGCATACACTTGAAGGCAAGCATCCTGAACCCTGGCTTAATATTTTTGGATGTTGTGATACGGCTACAACATCACCTTGACTTGGAGTATACGCTATTTTTATGTGACAATAAAAATCATATGCATGAGTGCATAGTGGAGTTTTCTTTGCTGTGATAAATGGATATGTTGGTGATGGTATTCATCCTCGTAAGCTTCCCTTGCATACCGGAAGGAAGCCGGGAAAGTCGTGGTCTTGGGTAGACACGGGCTTGTCCCTAGTACCTCGTCGGGACGAGTATGTCCGGTATGGCATGGTGAGGCTTGACGAGTGGTAAGTTTACCGGTTAATGAAAATACTTTTGTTACGCAAATCATACAGGGAATACTTGAACCTCCTGAGTCGGCCTTAGATCGAGTCTTGTCCAGTAACCCCCATACTTGTCTGGTACTACCACTTGTCCCTGCCTTAGGTAGGGTACGGTTTAGTAAGTTGTCAACCCCGTCCTAGCACACACCGTACAGAGAGGCCGTGATGAGGGTCCCGTGGCCATGGATTAAAGCCTTTCATCCGGTCCGGGGGCATGGGTGTTTCCGGTTGGGACCGAGAGGGGGGCCACCCCTTAGAGCGCGCGTATATAAATTTGATCCCATGCTACGTCGAGGTTGTAGCCTCCCCACTTAGAGTTTGGCTTGACAGGTGTTGTGGGTGATTCCAGACACCGGTAAGTTAGGCTGGTGTGTGCAGGTCAGGAGTGTTCTCAATCAAAAGGCCGTAGACGGAATTAGTCCCGATGGACTAAAGAAATCCATTACCCGTGGGTAAATAGTACACCCTCTGCAGAGATTATACATCTATTCGAATAGCCGTGTCCATGGTTAAGGACTACAGTCTGGGATAGGTCAAGTGTCGGTCTTAGTGTCGGTCTTCGGAGGAAAAACGGCTAAACCAGAACCTTGATTATGGACTGTGACATATGTGGATTATGATCATTATTATTGTGGACTAACCATTTACTTTATTTGTATTTTCGAGTATCCCTGGGATGGTTCTACCTCCTGGATACCCATTACTATTATTCTATTTAAGCCCTTTATGTGGTGTCGCTCAGACGCCCGACTGTGGCATGCTTGTTATTTTCTTTTATTTATAAGCCCTTTTTGTGGTGTCGCTCAGACGCCCGACTGTGGCATGCTTGTTATTTTCTTTTATTTATAAGCCCTTTATGTGGTGTCGCTCAGACGCCCGACTGCGGCATGCTTGTTTTTTTATTCTTCATAAGCCCTTTATGTGGTGTCGCTCAGACGCCCGACTGCGGCATGCTTGTTATTTATTTATTCTTTATAAGCCCTTTATGTGGTGTCGCCCCGACGCCCGACTGCGGCATTATTATTCTTGCAGTTTCCTCTCGATGAGTCATTCAAGCCCTCGTTTGGCACCCAGTATTTTATTTTTGGTTATTTTTTTAACTACATGTGTGCATCATAGTTTTTCGTATATTTCGTGAAAGACGTTGTGATCATAAAATAATCCGGAGCATGTTTGATATATTATACCCATGTTCTCGATGTTTGCGAGTACATTCAAACGTACTCACTGGCTTGTCCCTGGCTATTGTCTTGGCCAGATTTCTTGCTCGGAGAAGAGTGTTACGATGACAGCCCTGGAACCTACGCAGTGTTATCAGCAGCCTCGCGAAGATAGGAGTTATCCTGGTCAGCTGTTCTTGTGGGAAATGGAGTCCCATAGACGCAGATGAACCACAAACCGCTTCCGCCATCAACCCTTAGAAACCAAGTGTTGTACAAATAGGCCACAATGGTCTTGTACTACATATTTTTGTACTTTGCTTGGAATTCTTGTATCAAGTTGGTGCCTCATCAGCTAATAGTAATCCTGGGGCTGGTGAGCATAAGGGCCATTTTCTGGAGAATTAATATCCCGAAAATCCGGTCCTGACAATGACCCTCGGGAGCGCGACTCCCAAGGGAAAAGAAATAGGTGATAGGCAAATTGTAAGACCAAGGTTGGGCCTTGCTGGAGGAGTTTTATTCAAAGCGAACTGTCAAGGGGGTCCCATAAATCACCCAACCGCGCAAGGGACGCAAAATCAAGGAACATAACACTGGTACGACGGAAACTAGGGCGGCAAGAGTGGAACAAAACACCAAGCATAAGGCCGAGCCTTCCACCCTTTACCAAGTATATAGATGCATTAATAATATAAGAAATATTGTGATATCCCAACATAAACATACTCCAACATGGAGCAAACTTCATCTTCACTTGCAACTAACAACGCTATAAGAGGGGCTGAGCAAAAAGCGGTAACATAGCCAAACAACGGTTTGCTAGGAAGGGTGACAAAGGTTAGAGGTTCATGGCAATTTGGGAGGCTTGATAAGCAAGTGGTAGGTAACGCAGCATAGCGATAGAACGAAGCAACTAGCATAGCAATGATAGTAGTGAGATCCAAGGTGACGGTCATCTTACCTGAAATCCCGCTAGGAAGAAGAACGACTCCATGAAGAAGATGAAGCCACGAAGACGAACCACGCGTAGACGAACGAATCCTCACGATCGCAACGAAACGGGAACTATCGAGAAGAAGCACACAACATGGTAAACACACCACACATGAACAAGGCATGATGCTCAACCAAGTATGATGCATGACAAGGCTACATGAGGCTACTCAGGGCAAGAGATGATGCATACAAGAACAACACATCAAAGCAAGTTTAAATGAGGCCGGAAACAACATATAACAAATCCGGTAAGTCCTCATATGCAAATTTCAAAATTGGTACAGAACTGAATAAACCTTATGTTCAAGTGGTTAAACAGCAAGTTAAGATGCACCAAGATGATCTACACGAAATTCTAGTCAAATTACATATAAAGTTCATTAGATTCGGAGCTACGGCCTAGAAGATATGAGCAAAACAAGTTAAACATGGCATTGATGCAAAATGCATCCAAACATCAAGCAAACACCTCAAAACAAGGATGCAACATGATAATATAAAACTACATGCAATTCTAAGCAAGTTTCATATAGAGCATGCTCAAAACGGAGCAACGGTGCAACACATACACTCCAAACAAGATATAGCAACAATCTGTCCAAAACAGCAACTAGGCATCTAGCAAGCATCAAAACGATATGCTACAGCACCTCAACATGAAAACAAAAGGCATGGGCATGATCTACAGGTAAATAACAACAAAATATGAACACTGAGCTATCTCCAAAAATCACTAAAGCATGCTCAAAAGGACATGGCAAAATTGAAAATAATAACAGTTTCACAGACTTTGCAGAAAATCACTGGGCATGGCAGAAATAACATCAGGTTGCAATATTTAGAGCTATCAAACAACATGTTACAAGAACAGATCGTAGCAAACAAAGGCATGACATGAATCTACCAATTGCATAGAACCAAAGTCCCTTACTGATCACGAGCTAAAAAGGCAAAGAAGATATGATGACACCCATCTAAACATAGCAAGTAATATGACAGATTCAGACTTGGTGAAAATAAGTGCATGGCAGAAACAACGATAAGTAGGCATGTTGGTGAGCTTGAACCACTCACCACAGAGCAATACATGGCATGAAAAGGTAACCAACAGTAAGATGGCATAAATATGAAGCGAAGAATGGCAATAGTATAGTCATAGGTTACATGGACCACTAGCAAAACACATGGAAATAACTGGACTTAATGTTAACAGGCCGACAGCAACATTATTTAGCAAGTTTAGAGCATGATAACAACAAGCTACATCAGGCTATAAATGCAACCAAGGGCATGGGTGGATATATCGTAACATGTATAACAAAACATCCTTAGTGAACATCTCCAGATTATGCATAGAACTCATGGTGACAGCAGGTTTACATGGCATCGGAATGTTACAGCTACAGACTTGGCAGAAATTATTGTCACAGAAATCAGCAACATCACGGAGACTACTTTGCATGCTTGTGCCAGTCACCACATATAACACAAAAATACAAGACAAGCACCCCTGTAAAGATGACATGATGTAGTTCAAAACACATGTAGAGCTCATGCTCATAGGATGCAGACACAAAATGCAACGAAAAAGACAAATCACCAAGTTATAATAGTTTCAGCAGGTTAACATCATATGGCACTCTTGCAGCGATGATTAGGGCATCAAGATGAACTCTAATGAACACGACCCAATGGAACAAAATTAAGAGCATCTCACAATGAACATCGTTATATACTATGCATGCAAAACGGAACTATGTGCAAGAAGTTATAGTAGGTCAAACATGTGCAACTGATGTTGAAAATCTGGGACTTGAAACAAAATATGGACCTCGGGGAATGTTGGACGGGGCGGTTCGGGGACGAGCAGATCCGGGACGGCGGGGGCGTTTGGTTGGTGGTGGTGGTGGATCTCATCCAGATCTGGGGGACCTCGCCGGAGTTGGCCGGGGAGGTGGCCGGAGATGGCGGGGAAGAGGCGGAGGAGGCGGATCCGGGGCCGGGGAGACCTCCTCCGGCCGGATCCATGGCCGCCGGGGTCAGGGCGGACGACGGCGCTCGAAGGCGGCGGCTCCAGCGGCATGGCGGCGAAGGCGGGCGGCGGGGAGGCGCGGGCGACGAGGCGGCGGACGGCGGGGCGGTTCCAGGCGCGGGGCGGCGAGGCCGCGGCCGGAGCGACGAGCGGCGGGACCGGGGCGCTCGGGCAGCGGGGTTGGAGGGCGCGGCCTCCGGCGAGGGCTCGGGGTCGCCGGCGTGGCGAGGTGGCGGGGCGGCGATGGCGGGGCCGGCGGCGGTGCACTGCCGAGGCGGCGGGCGGAGCGATGGGCGGTGGAGGCGCGGGCTCCCTCGGGCCCGGCGCGGCCCGGGACGGGCCCGATCTGGGCTCCGCGGGCCCGGCGGCGGAGTGAGGAGAGAGAGGGCCGGCGGGGCGACGTTGCGGCTTCGGATTGGCCGGCGGCGACGGGCGGACACGTCCGGTGACGACGCGGACATGTCCGGCGGCAGGAGGAGGAAGAGGGCTAGGGTTAGGGGTGGATTCATCCGCAAATTTCGGGGAAGATGGCTTATTTATAGGTAGAGGGAGCTAGGAGAGTCCAAATGGGGTGCGGTTTTCGCCCACACGATCGTGATCGAACGACCGAGAGCATGGAGGGGGTTTTGCTGGGTTAGTGCGCTGATTTGGAGGGGTGTTGGGCTGCAAGACAAAAGGGGCTTTCGGTTAGCTCGGTTAACCATTGGGGCGTCAAACGACCTCCAAATGGAACGAAATTTGACGGGCGGTCTACCGGTGATATACCAAGGGCACTCGGCAAATCTCGGCCCATTCCGAGAACGTTTTTCTCCCACTCACGAAACAAGGTCTAAGAGGGGCGACGGGCGCGAGGGAGAGTGTCGGATCGCGAAATGGACAACGGGAAAAAGGACCGGATGCAAGTTTTGAAAAGCATGCAGATGAAATGCAGATGCTGACATGGCAAAATGCAACACGCAAGCAAACGACATGGCAACAATGACGAATAACTGGGAGACGCCTGGCGCATCGGATCCGGGGTGTTACACGTGTGTTGTACATCGCACACACCTTCATGTGGCTGCCCTTTTCTTTTGTTCCTCCTCATCGAAAACGGTTAATTGAACTGAATCGTATGCCCTGAATCGCACACGTAACTAAAATCTGAACCGTGTTTGATGCATCCGTCATCGCAAACATTTCGCACCTTTTTTGACAGTTTTTTACACCACCGTTTGTGATTATTGCATCGCACACAGTTTCGTCGAAGGTTCTCTGATCGTAGTGTCGCGTTAGCAGCATCCTGCATAGTGTCTAAACCTTCAAATAATAATCTGTTTTGTATGCCTGAATCGCTCATGTAGCGATTGGGGGCTGTCAGTATCTTCCATGCTAGGTGGGTTATTCTCACGATAAGTGTTGATTCACTTGTCATTCACGAGAAAGTGGTTGGTATTCGGGATGCCTAGTTCCATGCTCGAAATTAAATTAAAATATAACTTTCAAACAAAACTCCCCCAGGACTGTTGTTGGTATGGACGGTACCCGTTGTTTCGGACCAGCCGTGGCGTGTGCTTGTTGGTGGAGGGGGAGTAAAAACTTTACCATTCTGTTTGGGAACTGCCTATAATGTATCTAGCATGGAAGATATCGAGATCTCTGGGTTGTTATGTTGACAATGAAAGCATACCGCTGAAAATTATATTAATCTCTCTTTCAAAAAGCTCGAGCTCTGGCACCTCTGCAAATCCCTGCTTCCCTCTGCGATGGGCCTATCTATTTACTTTTATTGTTGAGTCATTATCCTCTTATAAAAAGCACCAGTTAGAGAGCACCACTGTCATTTGTATGCTTTGATATTAATTGATATTGGGTATGACTGTGACTGGATCTCTTTTGCCATGAATTACAATGTCTAGTCAGCCTTGATCTTCAGGGGTGCTCTGCATTTATGTTTTGCGGTCTCAGAAAGGGCTAGCGAGATACCATTTTGTTATATCATATCATGATTGTTTTGAGAAAGTGTTGTCATCCGAGATTTATTATTATAACTCCCTAGTTGATTATGCCATTGATATGAGTAAATGTGAGACCTAAATGTTATTGCGAATATGGTTACTTCATAATCTTTGCCGAAAACGTGAATGCTGGCTATACATATTTGCAACAACAAGATCAAACAGAGTTTGTAAAAGTTCTTCTTTATCACTTTCAGTTTGTCAACTGAATTGCTTGAGGACAAGCAATGCGTTAAGCTTGGGGGAGTTGATACGTCTCCATCGTATCTACTTTTCCAAACTCTTTTGCCCTTGTTTTGGACTCTAATTTGCATGATTTGAATGGAACTAACCCGGACTGACATAGTTTTCAGCAGAATTGCCCTGGTGTTATTTTTATCTAGAAATAAAAGTTCTCGGAATGACCTGAAAATTTACGGAGAATATTTTTGGTATAAATAAAAAATACTGGCAAAAGAACAACCGGAGGGGACCCACGAACTGACCACAAGGGTGAGGGCGCGCCCTATCCCCTGGGCGCACCCCCTACCTTGTGGGTCCCCTGGAGACCCCCCGACCCTAACTCCAACTCCATATATTCATGTTCGGGGATATAAAAACCAGAGAGAAGGATACATCGCGTTTTGTGATACGGAGCCCCCGCTACCTCCTGTTCTTCATTGGGAGGGCAGATCTGGAGTCCGTTCGGGGCTCCAGAGAGGGGGATCCGTCGCCATCATCATCACCAACCTTCCACCATCACCAATTTGATGATGCTCACCGCCGTGCTTGAGTAATCCATTGTAGGCTTGCTGGACGGTGATGGGTTGGATGAGATTTATCATGTAATTGAGTTAGTTTTGTTAGGGTTTGACCCCTAGTATCCACTATGTTCTGAGATTGATGTTGCTATGACTTTGCTATGCTTAATGCTTGTCACTAGGCCCCGAGTGCCATGATTTCATATCTGATACAATTATGTTTTCATGAATATATTTGTGTTCTTGATCCTATCTTGCAAGTTGCAGACACCTATTACGAGTTATGATCCGCATACCCCAAGGTGACAATAATTGGGATTCTTTCCAGTGATTACCGTAGTTTGAGGAGTTCATGTATTCACTAAGTGCTAATGCTTTGGTCCGGTTCTCTATTAAAAGGAGGCCTTAATATCCCTTAGTTTCCATTAGGACCCCGCTGCCACGGGAGGGTAGGACAAAAGATGTCATGCAAGTTCTTTTCCTTAAGCATGTATGACTATATTCGGAATACATGCCTACATTATATTGATGAATTGGAGCTAGTTATGTGTCACCCTAGGTTATAACTGTTTGATGATGAATGCCATCCAACATAATTATCCATCACTGATCCATTGCCTAAGAGCTTTTCACATATTGATCTTTGCTACGTTACTTTGCCGTTGCCACTGTTACAATTGCTACAAAGCTGCTACTGTTACTTTTCCACCGTTACCATTACTTCCATACTACTTTGCTACTAAATACTTTGCTACAGATATTAAGTCTTTCAGGTGTGGTTGAATTGACAACTCAACTACTAATACTTGAGAATATTCTTTGGCTCACCATGTGTCGAATCAATAAATTTGGGTTGAATACTCTACCCTTGAAAACTGTTGTGATCCCCTATACTTGTGGGTTATCAGGCACCTTTGTGGAAACCATCAAAGAATGGAAGAGGGAGTGGTTCTACATGACTGAGCCACTCACTGAAGACCAGCCGGGATCCTGGCATTCTCTGTCGGTCCCCCGAGGAGACTCGCCTCCTGGAAGAGGAAAAGCCTTGATTGGGGCACACCCGAGGAGGTCCCCTTGCTGCAAAAAAGATAGAGGTCATGGCAGACAAGAAGAAGATCGAGCTAGTGAACGAATCGATGTCATGCTCCAATGCCGCATCCTCCCATTCCAGCTCCGGGGCGAGCCCGATGTGAGCATACACATCAGAGGACGCACCGACTGTGCAATGCTTCTTCCACACAGAACTGGCCAGGATATGGGAAATGCTTTTCAAGCCATCCAAAAACAATTCTCTGAAGCGGAGCTAACTGCGGCCTCAATCCGAACATGACGCTCATGAGTTAACTGCGACCCAAAGTTTACACTTAGTTTCATCCTTTTTTACTCTACTCCTTTATCAAAATGATTAAGTCAATTCTTTCCTTCCTAGAAATGGATCCCCAAGGCACAAAAGATTAAGTGCCCGACTCCACTGCTCGAGGAGATCCAATCTCCTCAACTCGCCGCACTCTTGGTTGAGGAGCCTGTGGCACCCCAGCTCAGAGGAACCGGAACACCCCGTATTCCAGCCCAGAGAACAAGTCTTCTGGAAAACGACACTGCTTGGCATAGAACAAATCAGCTCTTATTACAAATGATAAGCGTACAAGGGCATTGAGGTAACAAAGATTACATCAACACGGTGACACTACACCTGCTAAGGCATCTCTATGCTAGCAGCAGAACATCTCGTAGCAACGGAATACTTCTAGGAGCAGAACAACCACGACGGTGATGAACTCCACTCCATAGGGACTCTGGCTGGGACACGGTCTAGCTCGCATGCTCGATAACCTCGACAAGCAATCAATCATGGCAGCACCTGCAAACTGGCATGACATGCCAGGTGAGTACTTTGAATGTACTCGCAAGCTCACAACAACCAAATGCATCAAGGCAAGACAATAACATAGCATTAACAAGTTTAAAAATTATTAACAACTACTATGATGTGGAAGTAATTACTAATCATAATATGGTAATGCTAGAATTACTGCTGAACCAACCATCCTGGGTCAGATGAATCATCTCACTCTTGGCTATCCGGCCAAGCAACCTATCAACTTGATCACCTCGTGATCACCGCGCGATCACCAAACTGAATGATCATCCTCAAGATCATCCCAACATCATCATCGGCATCCTACCAAACTGTTACTCCTCATAAATAGATATACGTCATCTAATAAGTCATTCCGTCGTCGTGTGTGTCTTGATCGAACGGTGTGACCGAGTACGAATTGTGTCCATGACCGAGGACGCGACTATCGATAGTTTGTACACTCTGCAGAGGTTAGTACACTGTACCCACACCACAGAACTCATGGCCTCGTGCTCCCATTCGGGTGGACCAACGACATTCCGACAAAACCAATCTATTGCAGGACTGTCGTGGGGTTAACACGGCAGATGCCCTAGTGAAGGGACTTAGGTGCGATGCCATTGCTACGGTGATTAGCTTGAAGGGGTTGAGTAGGACTAAAGACACAGATTTACCCAGGATCGGCCCCTCACGCTGGAGGTAAAAGCCTACTCCTGCTCTCGTTGATTATTGCTTGATTATCGATTACAAGGGAGCGGATTGTTTGACCTAGCTATCGATTGATTGTAACCTAAGTTTGCGCACCGCAGGGACTCGCCTTTATATACACAGGTCGAGGCCCTGGGCTTACAAGAGGCCGGGTCGGGTTATACTTCATAATCGATCCTGGCTCTAAGTCGCCTTGCCTTCTTTGGCAAGTCGCCGTCGGGCGGCTTATCTCTCCGGGTCATGCACCGTCTTCTAGTCTTGGGCCTCCAACCGTCCCACCTCGTAAGCCGCCTCCCTGTCTCCGTATCTTGGTTTCTTGGGCCTTTCTAAGGCTTCATTGTTAAGTCGCCAACAGCCTAACCCGGCCCTTCTAGGGTGGGTTACACCATGGGGTCATATCCCCAACAATGACACTCTCCCGACCACTCCGGCAAACTCCCCCTTGGGCTAAGTCATGGGTGGCCCTGATGTCATCGCCTGACATCCGCCACCTTCGTGGCCGGCCACCGTCGTGGCAAAACAAACTTGTCCCAAACGGGGACACCCGGGTAGAACACAACTTGGGCACACAAGGTTATTGCCTCCTACCGGGCCAGGGCAGCATGAGCAACTAACCTTCCCTAGTTGGAGGACTGGCGAGAGGCATGACAATAGACCGAATTAGGGCCTCCCCATCTAGGCAAGTGTGGCTGCACTGGTGAGCTCGGTTCGGTGGCACCTGACCAATGAAATGATGGAATTTGTCCCCAAAATATAACTGTGATAAAACTGATACTCCAATATCATACAAGGAGAATACCCGTGCGTTGCTACGGGCAACATTTAGCAATTTCGTCGGCGGATCAACGAGGAATTACTTGATAAAATAGTTGAATATCCATGCATTACAACGAAATATATATTACCATGATGACCAAAGGCGTAAGAAAGACCAAAATCGAGCATAACCAAATATTTCCTCAACAATTTCCAAAACAATGCTCACAACTTAGAAATTAAAGAAACGGACAGCATGATTCTAAACTTAGTTGGTGAACACATCAATGATTTAAATTTTTGTTCTCAGTATGCCAAGTATAATGTTGTAAAATTTATTACCTCGTGAGATCAACATATTCAGAGACATCAGAGAACTCCAGGTATATGCAATTTAGACAACCCCGAAATGACATAGAACTTTTCAATGTTCAGATTACTCGACCAGTTCGAGATCAATCTTAACTGTAAGTCTGCCATTGACTAATTCTGAACAAACAGACAAATATCAAGAGAAATCAGTGCGACTTCTATGAAACAAACTACACAAAAATAGACACAAAAACATCACCTCACCTCCTATCGTGAAATCCATAGAAAAAACATATCAAAATCAGATATTATCTCACGAAATATGCACCTAATTAAATATGAAGCAAAGATGAAAAGATACATCACACCCATACTATTCGATGGAACCATCTAGGATAATGATTTCAAAAGATTGTCGTCATTGTAGACCATCCATCGGCACAAGCACAAGACATAGTATGCTATCCCATCCTAGATGCAAGTATTGCTTTCACTAATTCACTCTCAATCGGTGGCTGCATAACCGGCGTTGTTCTGCTCACAATTCAAGTCGCCTTCGTTGTGGCCGAGCTACCTCGTAGATCTCATCCCGGTTCTCCCCCTACCATCGTAGAGGAAAATAGTTGCGTGGGTGCTCTCGGTTCTCACGAACGCTGTTGTCATTGTTCTATCAGCATTGCACCACCGACTTGTTGCTCGGCGCTGGAGCACATCACGGAGGCTTCTCAAGCATATTATTGGTTGTGGTTGTGGCTCTAGCCCACCTGATAAAGCCACCCGCCGCCGCCCTTGATGGTGCATCTCTTGCCACCACTGTTCGTGCCCATGCATTGCGACGGATCTAAAAAATACTAATACATGTTCACAAACCCGAAAAAACATTATCCTATTTGTAAAATCCAGAGCAAACTTGTAAGATTATTTTTGTAAAAATATCACAACTTACCTCAGACACGTCACATGTTGATCATATTGTCAGAAATGACATATGGCATCAGCAACTCCGTCTTTTACTGATAATAAATGAAAATAATAGCTAAGGTGTTGATGATATAGCATTTCAGCCGACTCTGCACGATCTAAAAGTCCATAAAAATTCTGTGCGGAAAATCACAAATGGGAAAAAGGTCACATTACATGTATATTGCTGACCATTTTTTCAGAGTTATATTACGTGGGCGATGTGCTTGCTCGAACCTGCACAAGAAATATGGACCAGCATCAGTATAATCACTGGTCATCCTCCCCAGCCTACTTTGAGCTTGCTCGAACCTGCATAACCATTTGACAAAAAACAGGCTATCTGCTTACTAATATCTATATGAACTCTAGATATAAGCAAATTATGACTATGAAGCAATTAGATCTTTTTACAGTAGGCCAGGTGATCAAAGGCAAGGATGAACACTATCCGGTGCAGACTCCAGCCATGCACACCCATGTCTGGAGCGATTGAACTGGAGGAAGGTATAACCAGGATGGCGCATGCAATTCCTCCCGAAGATTGCCGATCATGGCCTGATTGCTGGAGAAATCAGCTTCCAAGCCGGCCACTGCAAAGATCAATCAGGAGAAAGCAAATTCATTATCTTCTGTGATTAACATCAATGATTTAATAATTAATTTGATTGTTTTCACTTTATGCTATGCACTAACGCGAGTCACTTCCATCCGAGCGTTTTGGGCACATGAGAAGAAATCATCTCTTCCACTTGCCCACGCTAGAAGCAAGACGACACTGTCTTCAGCCAGCAATGAGAGGAACATACAGAAGGGAATCAGGGATGAATCGGAGTCATGCACAGAATTAAGCGGCCCATACAACCATGTATATGTACCAAAGTCTTGATCTGATTTTTTTCACAATTAAAGTCTTGACCCAATTGCTACAATAATCAGTTGCTTCTTACCTATTTTTATCCTGCATATACCAAACGCTATCAGGAATTAATACCTTTGGCTCTCGCCATTGAGGCGCAAGCAGCAGCATGGATGCATTAACATCGGCGCACCCTAGCTTGCCCAGCCACACCCGCAGCCGCGCTCGCCTAGGCTCCGGCAGCATGTGTACCCGCGCCACCAGCCCACCATCGCCTACGTCCGCGCTTGCCTTGGCCCTCGGTGCGCGACGACGGCTCGGGGAGGGCTACGGAAGCGGCCTCCAACAGCGCGCGTCAACAAACGGAAACGGCGGCGCCTCCAACGGGGGCACGTCCTTTGGCCCCCGACACGCCAATGGACCACGGCCCCCCAAGGCGACGGCGGACAACGTGCTCCTCGTCTGCATCCTTGCGATGCGACCGCATGCCTCAACGTGTTTGAGGACGAGCCCAAATACCCGACGAGTCCTTCCCGTGGGGAGCGGGACGCACGAGACTGGCCACGGGATGGCAGACGTGGTCCTCAGTAAATCAGATCAAATCGGATCCCATCCCGATTGTCTCGGAAGCGTCCCAATCTTTTTTCCATGAATGACTGACCATCGACGAAGCGAATGAGACGATGTACAAAACCAGTTAATTGTATATGGAATTATTGATAGATTGATTTGTTGTAATCATACAAGATCAGTTTAGTTTGATTGATTGACAAGCCAGGGAAAGATCTCTTTTGAATATAAATTGATTGATTTTTTCCTAACCCCACCCAAACAATGGAGGAAAGGATGGCCAAGGAAAGATCTGTTTTGAATATAGATTGATTAGATTAGATATAGGAAAGCGTGGTGAGGGATAGATTAGGATAGATTAGGAAAGCGTGGTTTTTTGATGGTGTTTTTCTCCATGGTTTTATGCCCACCGCTTTTGCAGGGGAGAGGGAAAAAAAATTGCTGGGGTGGGATGGATTGGTGGATGTATCTTTCGATTGGGGGGGCGGGGGCGGGAGTGGTGACGAGACGAAACGACAACGGACTCATCCATTAATTAATGTAATTTAGATTTGACTGGGCAAGGTATGGTAACGTTAATTAATGTAATTTTTGAGACGTATGGAAACATTAATTAATGTGATTGAGGACCTTATGGTATAGTTGATTAATTTAGATTTGATTTTTCAGAGATTGATCATAATTGATTTTTTCACATAAATACATTACGAATAAATGAAAGGAGTATCAGACACGATTCGGTTTTAGCATGGGAGGGGTGGTGGGAGGTGAGACGAAAATAAACCGGATAAAAATAAACCGGACGAAAATAAACCAGGATACTATTCAACCAACTCATCCATTAAGAGTAGAGATATCAACCTGTAATCCAGGTTAAAGCAATATCCATCAAAGAATATAGTCATAGCATCATTATAACTCCATAGGCACAAGATTAAATGTGATCCTACTGAATCCAAACCAAATGATCCTACTGATCCAATAGCAATATCAAGATTTTTAACTAAAGATCAATATGATAGCATCAAATCCAAATAATACTCCCATGCATAATATCCAATATGATCATGATGAATATAATTATTACTCCTAGTAATCCAATGGTGACATAGCATCCTCAAACTACATAGCATAAGCCTTAAGCATTGTTAAGGGAATCGGTAACTGGTAGCTGCTCGGTTGGCTTGGGAGTAGCGATTAGTCGTTGTATTGGCCTATTAACTGGATTAATTAGTCGACCATTAATCGGCAGATTAAATAGGAACCTACCAACATATATCTAACTTTTTAGGTATTATAGTATACTCTCATGCTCTCAACTGTGTAATATACCTAATATGTTACGATTTGGTCGAACCCTAGCTATTGAAGTGCGAGAGGGGGATGGGAGTGGTCACGGGCCAAAAATTTGGCTTTGTGTGCCACTAAGTTAATGGGCCAATAGTGATTAATCGGCCTGAGAACATATTAATCTGTCTCACAGGAAAGTTAATCGGCCTGACAAGTTAACGCGGTGAATATGTGCTATTCAATTCGGCCATCCTACGAGTAGCGATTAACTAGCCCATTAACTGATTAATCAGATGAATTATTGAACAGTGGCCTTAAGTAATCAAAGCATCATCAAGATCATTATTACTCCAAGAAATGCCATGCATAAATCACATTTAACTAACACAAAATTTAAGCAAGTTATTTAAATAAACAATGGCATTGCATTGCAATCATGCAAATGGAGGGTCTGGCTTGCCTGAGAGGGATGGATTCATTGGGAAGAAGTGCGAGGAGCTCGCGGAAAAGATTTGCCAGAAAAGCTTCTCTGTCGGAGAAGCTAAATATAGGGCAGGGGAAAAATGGTCATTTTCAGAATGTTAACACATGGTGAAAATGATACCATTGGAACGGCCTCGACGAATAAAAAACCGTGGGCTTTGGAATCACCTGATATGGAGTTACGAGTGAAAAGTTGTGGCCGTTCGTTCGTTAGGCATAAAAACAAACATAAACTGTCCATTTCTATTCTTAACTGATGAACATGTGCAATTTAGAGATTTTGGCCGGCGGCTGGAAACAGAAGACGCACTTCGGAAAATACGCTTTTAGTAAGTGAAAGCATATTCTCATCCACAGACACAGAGAAGTACGACTTCAGTAGCATGAAGACGTTTAGCTGCGAAGTGCGCTTCCACTTAATCGCGCGAGAACGGGGCTGTGGTGGATGACGAGTGGGGCCGCGTGGGAGGTGGGGCCTACCTAGAAGGGTTGTCTTCCTCCTCCCGCGCCTACACTTGGCCGAGGGGAGGGGAGGACCCAGGCGACGACTGCGGGCGATGCAGACCACCCCTCGCGGAGCTCGGCCTACCAGCGCGCTGAGGAGGTCAAGGCGCATCCATCCAAGTAGGCCACATACCGCGGGAGAGGCAGGGTGAGGCGTGGCTTCGAGGCCAGCTGACGGACGGAGAAGGGCTCACATATACGGTCGAGAAGAGGAGGGTAGAGGGAAAAGGTTGGCTCCCTGGTGGTGGTGGTGGAAGTCTTGCGTGACGGCTAGGTGAGAAGGAAGAACTCGGATGGCTCGGATTCGAGCGGCAAGAGACAGTGGCCAAGGTGGACGTAGGCGAGGATTAAAGCCTCCGGGCTAAATTGGAGTGCTGGGCAGAGTACTAGGAGGGTCACGAGGCGGCTGGTGAGGAGAGGCAGCCCTGGGGGGGTTTAAATAGCCGGGGGAGGGGCGTATCGAGCTGGACTCCTTCGCGGACGCATGGCCGGAGCAGCAGTTGCCTGGGCGCTCAGGAGAGCTTGGGTGGTGAGGCGACGGATGAGAGGTAGGGGAGGTCCACCGGAGCAGAGGAGGAGCCAAGGACACAGAGGAAGAAGACGGGCGTGCACAAAGGCGGTCGATGCACTATGCACCCGCGTGCACGCGGCGGCTAGCGCTGACGAGTGAACTACAGGAGGGGGAGGGTCCAGAGGGTAGGTGGAAGAAGGAGGAGGGTGGACGCCACTAGAAGACACGCGGGAGCCACCGGGACGGTGCAGCCTGACGCATAGAGCACAGCCATATCACTGAGAGCGCGTGCACAGGCGTGCCAACAACGCGGTCACCGTGTGGCATGGCGAGGAGAGGGAACGAGGGCCTGGAAAATGTTGTCTAGTGCATTGTCCTTGCACCCTAGGTCCCTCGGGAGGTGATAGATCAATAGAAGGAGGTCTGAGTTGATGGGAGGCTTCAGGGAAAGTTTGATGTAGCAAACATGGACAGGATGCTATGGTGAATTGAGAGGAGTAACAAAGCAAACTTGATGTCCATGAGGTTTAGGGTACAAATGACTATGATACTGTGAAGTTTTAGAGGATTTGGACCAGAACTTAACATAGTTGCTTCACAATTGCTAGATTGGTCCAGAAACTAGATTTGGATGATGCACTCACATGAAGTGATGAAATGGAATGAAATTTGGTAGATCATGATAATATAGACATAAGAAGCTGCAGTAAAAATTTCATACCATTTGGACATGCCAAAATGGTACTTCCTTCATAGTGATCCTCTATGTCTAGAAACTATAGAAAATTCTGGAGGGAGGTTGGCTTGATGAAATGATCCCAAATTTGGTGGAGAGAAGTTTTATAGGTAGGTGCATGCTCTGGTAAATTGTTAGCATTAATGAAGCAATATAAAATATAGTTGCTTGACAAACTACAAATATTGCCAGAAACAAAGAGTTGATGGTGTGATCACATAGGTAGATGGATAGAGCTGAAATTTGGTGGAGAGTGATGATTTGAGCATATGAAGGAGCTTGTATAAAACTCAATTGGATAACTCTAGCAATTACTTCCTTCACAAATCTTCCATTTGAACAGAAACTTTGAAAATTTGCCGAGGAAAATTCACTAGACCAATGGAGCTGAATTTTGGCATGAGGCAATGATATGGATATGAAAGGATGCCCAAAAAGTTTGGGAGAAATTAGGAAAAGATAGTGGCACTTCCTGCACAAAGTACAAGTCTGGACAGAATTGAAGAATGAATATTGCTGAATTATTTTTGAACTGGGCAAGGAAGGGTTTGGAAATATTTGAGGAATTTATGATCCAAAGAATTTATGAGAATTTTTTGGGAATAAATGGCAAGGAAGAAATATGGTTTCTTAACAACCTAGACCAGATAGGGTTATTCCTTTAATATAAAAAGGAATATTCACAAGAAAAAGAATTTGGGGTTGAGCTAGAATGGAAATGCCATGATCTTGGGAAATATTTGAGAATGATGAACCACTTTAGAGAAGAAGGAATGATAATCTTCCCAGGTTTCAAGTCCACAGAACCACTCCGAAAGAAAATCGGAGCAAAACCCAAAGAAATCAAAAAGAAAAAGAAAGGGCCAAAAATCAGGGTGTTACAAACCTTCCCCCCTTAAGAAAATCTTGTCCTTGAGATTTGGTTGCTCAAAGACCAAGCATGAATACAACTTAAGGAAACCGTTTCCAACTCGGGTATCCTTTTTCCTTCATATGTTGTTCCCCACTGAATTCATATGATCGGATTACCTTGCTCTGGTGGTTTGCTTCACCTTTCCCAATATTCTGACTGGACTTTCCTCATATGTCACATCCTTATGCTGTTGTTGATTGGTTCACATCTACCGGTAATATCCAAGGAATATGAGAATAAATTTCATGTGGGCACGAAACCTTCTTAATTTCTTCCATCGGGTTGCTCAAATGAATGCATATCTTTCGGGTTCAAACAATGCTGAGAATCATGGCCATTTTCCTGATGGAATCTGACGCCCGTAGGGGGTACTGAAACATCTTGGCTTGTTCCTTTGGCTCGAGCATGAAGTCTGTACCAAAGGTTTGACTGCCTCCTGTCGTGAGAAGTGTAAAGAGGGGTACCGTCTTATAGCTGTAACATGCCTCAAGTAGTAGCGTCTTGAGACTGGATTGACAGTTGTTCTGGTAGGAAGATACTTTTCATGGCAGGTTGTCCGTGCATTTAGTTCCACTCATGAGAATACATGATCTGAGTTTGTTGTTCAACATCTCATGTGCTCATTCTGTCGATATGTCCATATACGGGTAATAGGCCATGAGAGGCTTTAACATGGTCGCTGAAGTCAAACTATTGAGATGGCTAAAGAATCTGGAATCTGACAGAATAGACTTGGATATTTCACTCTGACAATTTCGAGCACGTGCAGTTGGACAAATAGGGTAGCTGGACATGAGGTCTTTATGGAATAGAGTAGGCCTCCGAGTGTATGTCCATGTTGATCCATATAGAATCATGATCTTCTACTAACTTGGGTATCTTGACCCTGATGGTCGTGCCCGAATCTTCATACCTTGGTTGCCAGTCTTACTCCTTGGTTGTCATTATTTTCTTTGTCGGAATACCTTGCTGAAATAGCTTGGCCACATATGTCCTTGATCCTCCTTGTGACCATAGGTGTTGTTGGTGCTATATTTTGGCATTATTCCTTGTTCTTGCTTAATACATGGGTCCTCATGAATATGACATGTACACGGGGGAATGTATATGTACGGAGTTCGTTTTTGTGTCCAATCATACAGGTCATGAGTTTGTGATATCTCCTTGTCGGGTGCGGAAAAATTGACTTTGGTAACCACTATCAACACTGTTGATCCTGTGTTGTCTGCTCTACAACTCTTTGATCATTGCATCACATGATAAGTAGCTCTTCTTATCTTCCTCTAGCATGGCTCATGAGGTTATTGGATCCTTACCTTCCTTAGGAGATCCGCTTGAACATTATTTCATTCTTGTACGAGTGACTTGCGTGACCAGGGATGCATGGTCACCACATATATGGAAGTATGTGTAGTCGAACACTCGATTCTTGAGGCCGGTATGTGTCTTGACTGATTTGTACTGCTGACAAAACTATTGCGAATCTGATTCTTGAGCTGCACTGTCATATACTACCAACTCACAGTGTAATATCTTGTAGTCATGCTGATAACAGTGTAGTACTGAACTCATGAAGACTGGATATCTTGTGTTGGAAGCTATCCAAGAAGCTAGTTCAAGGCTGGATATCTTCCACTCGAAGGTTTTGCCATGGTAGTGTGCTAGACAAGCTTGGGTTCTGTACCTGAGAAGCTCCCCCTCTGGTTGCTTATTGAGAAAGATTCATTTGCTTACGCCTGAAGCTTTTACTAGGGTATCTTGGACAGGGAGCCGTCCATATATCATACTGAGGAGGATTGAGGAGCCTTGCATCATAAGCTTCTTTCGGTAGCATGTGGAGGAAGACTGTCTTTCTTACACCAGAAGTTTCATACTGTGATATGCGGGCTGAATGCCATGCATATGCCCATAATATTTTTGTGGATGAGAACAATTCTTTGACTGTCTTCCTTGCTGGATACTGAACTCATAGCACATTCTGGCTTTCTTCTAGATTATGACATATTCCAGGTTTCATTCGTCGCTGAACCAAACTTCATATATGAACCATACCTTTGACTGAAAATATATTGTTGACCTTGCACCTCACCTGCCTTCCTGTTGATTTGATCATTACTGTTATGGGGATTAAGTACTAGTATAGACTTGATGTTGATAAAAGATCCAGGATACCATTTGTATTTCAAGCAGATATTCCCAATACAATGCAGTTGACTGAGAGTGCCATATTATTTAGCTAAGCTTCCAATTACTTGAAATCCTTACTCCTTCTTCGAGTTCGGTGTCAGTTGATGAGAAACATTCATAAGGAGAAATAAGGTAACACTGATGGCCCAAAAGAAAGGAGCAAAAGAAACAACTCAACTAAACAAAATCACACAACAGGCATAAAAATTACACACAAGAAATGTCACATATTACTACTATTCACAACAGTATGCATGCCTACTTAAGCACAGAAATCTCGCGGAAACTCCGGGACTATGACCTAACATGCTGTGACTATGTGCACAAAAATAGATCATCGCGTCGAGGGGTTGGTGGAAACATAGCTACACCAAGTGCTGGCTTAGCAAGGTAACATCCTTGACAAGTTCGCAGGTGAGGGTGTACTCGGTGATCTTGTAGCGGGACACGAATGTCACTGCCACATCATCATCATCAATTGGACGGAATGGAATCGACTCGTCAAAGGAATAGATGAAAGAATAGGATAGCGGCGAAAAGCTAAGTCTGCTGGCATTGCCCTTTCCTGATAAGTAAGATCATTAAGGGTTTCCATTAAGACAAGATGAAAGGCACGATCCGGGATAGAATCATGTCTACCACAGAAATGATAGGTGGGGATGAAGAAAAGAAACTGGAGCGATACCTGGGAACCATCCTGCATATGATGTACAGAACACTTGGCATCACTCCGCTGGGATAGAGATGACGCCAAACATCGAAAAACATGCACAAAGGAAACTGGAGGGATGCAGGGGTTGTGCTGTAGTGGATCCGAACCGATACCAGCTACACTCACAAGATCAAAAGTTTGTGAGAAAACAATAAGTCTGCATGCATGTTATCCAACAAACAAATGCAGCAACCAAATGCAACAAACACGCCAGACTCTATACTACCGGTTTCTACCGCTCGCGCTGACTAGGGTGTCCTACAGCCAGACCTGCTCTGATACCAAAGCCTGTGTCACCCCGGCTCAGAGAAACCGGAACACCCCGTATTCTAGCCCATAGATCAAGTCTTCTGGAATACGACACTGCTTGGCATAGAACAAATCAACTCTTATTACAAATGATAAGGGTACAAAGGTACCGAGGTAAGAAAGATTACATCAGTATGACGACACTACGCCTGCTAAGGTAGCTCTGTGCTAGCAGCTGAACATCTCATAGCAGAAGAATACTTCTAGCTGCAAAACAACGACGACAGTGTTGAACTCCACTTCGTAGGGACTCTGGCTGGGACACGGTCTAGCTCGCACGCTCGGTAACCTTGACAAGCAATCAATCACGGCAACACCTGCAAACTGGCACGACATGCCAGGTGAGTACTTTGAATGTACTCGCAAGCTCACAACAACCAAACACATCAAGCTAAGACAATAACATAGCATTAACAGGTTTAAAAATTATTAACAACTACTATGATGTGGAAGTAACTACTAAACATAATATGGTAATGCTAGAATTACTGTTGAACCAACCATCCTGGGTCACATGAATCATCTCACTCTTGGCTATCCGGCCAAGAAACATATCAACTCGATCACCTCGTGATCAATATCACCGCGTGATCACATCCCAAACTGAATAATCATCCTCAAGATCATCCCAACATCATCATCGGCATCCTTCCAAACTGTTACTGCTCACAAATATATATAACTCATCTAATAAGTCATTCCATCATCGTGTGTGTTGATCAAACAGTGCGACCTAGTACGAACTGTGTCCATGACCGAGGACGCGACTATCGATAGTTTGTAGACTTTTTAGAGGTTAGTACACTATAGCCACACCACGGAACTCATGGCCTCGTGCTCCCATTCGGGTGGACCAACGACTTTGCAACAAAACCAATCTATTGCATGACACTCTCCTGGCCACTGCAACAAGCTCCCCTTTGGGCTATGTCATGGGTGGCCCCGATGTCACCGCGTGACATCCGCCACATTCGTGGCCGGTGCTACCTCTTGAGCATGCGTTGGTTTTCCCTTGAAGAGGAAAGGGTGATGCAGCAAAGTAGCGTAAGTATTTCCCTTAGTTTTTGAGAACCAGGGTATCAATCTAGTAGGAGTCTACACGCAAATCGCCTAGTACCTGCACAAACAATCAAGAACCTTGCAACCAACGCGATAAAGGGGTTGTCAATCCCTTCACGGCCACTTGCAAAAGTGAGATCTGATAAAGATAATAAGATAAATATTTTTGGTATTTTTGTTGTATAGATTGGAAAATAAAGATTGCAAAATAAATAGTAAACTAGAATTATAGATCGGAAACTTATATGATGTAAGGTAGACCCGGGGGGCATAGGTTTCACTAGTGGCTTCTCTCATGATAACATATATTACAGTGGGTGAACAAATTACTGCCGAGCAATTGATAGAAAAGCGCATAGTTATGAGAATATCTAGGCATGATCATGAACATAGGCATCACGTCCGTGTCAAGTAGACCGAAACGATTCTGCATCTACTAATATTACTCCACACATCGACCGCTATCCAGCATGCATCTAGAGTATTAAGTTAATCAGAATGGAGTAACGCATTAGGCAAGATAACATGATGTAGAGGGATAAACTCAAGCAATATGATATAAACCCCATCTTTTTATCCTTGATGGCAACAATACAATACGTGTTGGTTCCCTTTCTATCACTAGGATCGAGCACCGCAAGATTGAACCCAAAGCTAAGCACTTCTCCCATTGCAAGAAAGATCAATCTAGTAGGCCAAACTAAACCGATAATTCGAAGAGACTTGCAAAGATATCAAATCATGCATATAAGAATTCAGAGAAGAATTGAATATTGTTCATAGATAATCTTGATCATAAACCCACAATTCATCGGATCTCGACAAACACACCGCAAAAAGTATTACATCGAATAGATCTCCAAGAACATCGAGGAGAACTTTGTATTTAGAACCAAAGAGAGAGAACGAGCCATCTAGCTAATAAGTATGGACCCGAAGGTCTGTGGTAAACTACTCACACATAATCGGAGAGGCTATGGTGTTGATGTAGAAGCCCTCCGTGATCGAATCCCCCTCCGGCATATCGCCGGAAAAGGCCCCAAGATGGGATCTCACGGGCACAGAAGGTTGCGGCGGTGGAAAAGTGGATTCGTGGCTCCCCTGGTTGTTTTCAGGGTATAAGAGTATATATAGGCGAAAGAAGTAGGTCGGAGGAGCTACGAGGGGCCCACAAGGGTGGGGGGTGCGCCTACCCCCCTGGGCGCGCCCTCCTGCTTCGTGGTCGCCTCGTTGCGTCTCTGACTTCCACTCCAAGTCTCCTGGATTGCGTTTGTTCCAAGAAAGATCCTCACGAAGGTTTTGTTCTGTTTGGATTCCGTTTGCTATTCCTCTTCTGCGAAACACTGAAATAGGCAAAAAAACAGCAACTGGCACTGGGCCTCCGGTTAATAGGTTAGTCCCAAAAATAATATAAAAGAGCATATTAAGGCCCATTAAACATCCAAAACAGATAATATAATAGCATGGAACAATCAGAAATTATAGATACGTTCGAGACGTATCAGCATCCCCAAGCTTAATTCCTGCTCGTCCTCGAGTAGGTAAATGATAAAAACAGAATTTTTTATGTGCAATGCTACCTAACATAATTTTTAATGTAATTTTCTTTATTCTGGCATGAATGTTCAGATCCGAAAGATTCAAGACAAAAGTTTAATACTGACATAGAAATAATAATACTTCAAGCATACTAACTAAGCAATTATGTCTTCTCAAAATAACATAGCCAAAGAAAGCTCATCCCTACAAAATCATATAGTTTGGCCATGCTCCATCTTCGTCACACAAAATGCTCTCATCATGCACAACCCCGATGAAAAGCCAAGCAATTGTTTCATACTTTAGTATTCTCAAAAAATTTCAACTTTCACGCAATACATGAGCGCGAGCCATGGACATAGCACTATGGGTGGAATAGAATATGATGATGGACGTTGTGTGGAGAAGACAAAAAGGAGGAAGTCTCACATCGACGCGGCTAATCAACGGGCTATGGATATGCCCATAAATTGATGTCAATGCGAGGAGTAGGGATTGCCATGCAATGTATGCACTAGAGCTATAAATGTATGAAAGCTCAACAAAAGAAACTAAGTGGGTGTGCATCCAACTTGCTTGCTCACGAAGACCTAGGGCATTTGAGGAAGCCCATTGTTGGAATATACAAGCCAAGTTCTATAATGAAAAATTCCCACTAGTATATGAAAGTGAAAAATAAGAGACTGTCTATCATGAAGATCATGGTGCTACTTTGAAGCACAAGTGTGGAAAAAGGATAGTAGCATTGTCCCTTCTCTCTTTTTCTATCAGTTTTTGGGCCTTTTTTTATTTGGCCTTTCTCTTTTTTTTTGTATTAGGCCTTTCTCTCTTTTTTTATTTGGCCTTTCTCTCTTTTTTTATTTCCTCACACGGAACAATGCTCTAACAATGATGATCATCACACTTCTATTTATTTACAACTCAAGGATTACAACTCGATATTAGAACAAAATATGACTCTATATGAGTGCCTTCGGCGGTGTACCGGGATGGGCAATGAATCAAGAGTGACATGTATGAAAAATTATGCATGGTGGCCTTGCCACAAATACGATGTCAACTACATGATCATGCAAGGCAATATGACAATGATGAAGCGTGTCATAATAAACGGAACGATGGAAAGTTGCATGGCAATATATCTCGGAATGGTTATGGAAATGCCATAATAGGTAGGTATGGTGGCTGTTTTGAGGAAGATATAAGGAGGCTTATGTGTGATAGAGTGTATCATATCACGGGGTTTGGATGCACCAGCAAAGTTTACACCAGCTCCCAAGGTGAGAAAGGGCAATGCATGGTACCGAAGAGGCTAGCAATGATGGAAGGTGAGAGTGCGTATAATCCATGGACTCAACATTAGTCATAATCAACTCACATACTTATTGCAAAAATCTACAAGTCATCAAAACCAAGCACTACGCGCATGCTCCTAGGGGGATAGATTTGTAGGAAAAAACCATCGCTCGTCCCCGACCGCCACTCATAAGGAGGACAATCAAAGAAACACCTCATGCTTCAAATTTGTTACACAATGGTTACCATACGTGCATGCTACGGGACTTGCAAACTCCAACACAAGTATTTCTCAAATTCACAATTACTCAACTAGCATGACTCTACTATTACCATCTTCATATCTCAAAACAATCATCAAGTATCAAACTTCTCATAGTATTCAATGCACTCTATATGGAAGTTTTTATTATACCCATCTTGGATGCCCATCATATTAGGACTAATTTTATAGCCAAAGCAAATTACCATGCTGTTATAAAAGACTCTCAAAATAATATAAGTGAAGCATGAGAGATCAATAATTTCTATAAAATAAAACCGCCATCGTGCTCTAAAAAGATATAAGTGAAGCACTAGAGCAAAATTATCTAGCTCAAAAGATATAAGTGAAGCACATAGAGTATTCTAATAAATTCCGATTCAAGTGTGTCTCTCCCAATAGCTGTGTACAGAAAGGATGATTGTGGAACTAAAAATCAAAGAAACAAATCATACAAGATGCTCCAAGCAAAACACATATCATGTGGTGAATAAAAATATAGCCTCAAGTAAAGTTACCGATAGACGAAGAGGAAAGAGGGGATGCCTTCTGGGGCATCCCAAGCTTAGGCTTTTGGTTGTCCTTGAATTTTACCTTGGGGTGCCTTGGGCATCCCCAAGCTCAGGCTCTTGCCACTCCTTATTCCAAGATCCATCCAATCTTTACCCGAAAACTTGAAAACTTCACAACACAAAACTTAAACAAAAAATCTCATGAGCTCCGTTAGTATATGAAAACAAATCACCACTTTAATGTACTGTAATGAACTCATTCTTTATTTATATTGGTTTTAAACCTACTGTATTCAAACTTCTCTATGGTTCATACCCCCCGATCCTACTCATAGATTCATCAAAATAAGCAAACAACACACGAAAAACAGAATCTGTCAAAAACAGAATAGTCTGTAGTAATATGTATCAAACGTATGCTTCTGGAACTCCAAAAATTCTGAAATAAATTGGTGGACGTGCGGACTTTATCTATTAATCATCTGAAAAAAGAATCAACCTAAAATCACTCTCCAGTAAAAAATGGCAGCTAATATTGTGAGCGCTAAAGTTTCTGTTTTTTACAGCAAGATCGCAAAGACTTCACCCAGGTCTTCCCAAAGGATCTACTTGGCACAAACACTAATTAAAACATAAAACCACATCTAAACAGAGGCTACATGAATTATTTATTACTAAACAGGAACAAAAATCAAGGAAAACAAATAAAATTGGGTTGCCTCCCAACAAGCGCTATCGTTTAACGCCCCTAGCTAGGCATTGAGATTTCAATGATGCTCACATGAAAGACAAGAATTGAAGCACAATGAGAGCATCATGTAGCATGTTAAAAACACATCTGAGTCTAACATACTTCCTATGCATAGGAATCTTATAGGCAAACAAATTATCAAGACAAGTAAAAACCACCATATGCAAGGAAGAAGAAAGAAACAATAGCAATCTCAACATGACGAGAGGTAATTTAGTAAGATAAAAATTCCTACAACCATATTTTCCTCTCTCGTAATAATTACATGTAGGATCATAGGCAAATTCAACAAAATAGCTATCACATAACATATTCTCATCACGATCCACATGCATGCGAAGTTGACACTCTTCCAAAATAGTGGGATTATCATTAACTAAAGTCATGACCTCTCCAAACCCACTTTTATAAAAAAAATCATAAGATTGAACATTCTCCGAATATGTGGGATCTAAAGTTGAAACTCTTCCCAAACCACTTTCAATATTATTGCAAACACTGTTATCAATCTCATATTCATCATGGGGCTTAAATAAATTTTCAAGATCATAATAAGAATCACCCCAATCATGATCATTGCAACAAGTAGTAGACATAGCAAAACTAGCATCCCCAAGCTTAGGGTTTTGCATATTATTAGCACAATTGACATCAAGAGAATTTATAGTAAAATCATTGGAATCATGCTTTTTATTAAAGGAGCTATCGTGAATCTCTTCATAAGTTTCTGCATCACAATTTTCAGATTCACGGATTTCAAGCAAAACCTCATAAAGATAGTCTAGCGCACTCAACTCACTAGCAATAGGTTCATCGTAACTGGATCTCTTAAAAAGATTAGCAAGGGGATGAGGATCCATAAACTTTTAGCAAGTGAAGATGCAAGGAAAAAGAAGGCACATGGTAACACAAGATCGAATGGAAGGAGGGCGAAGAAAGGCAAAGGTGAAGTGGGGGAGAGGAAAACGAGAGGCGAATGGCAAATAATGTAATGCGAGGGAGAAGTGTTTGTGACGGGTACTTGGTATGTATTGAATTGAGCGTAGATCTCCCCGGCAACAGCGCGAGAAATTGCTTCTTGCTACCTCTTTAGCATGCGTTGGTTTTCCCTTGAAGAGGAAAGGGTGATGCAGCAAAGTAGCGTAAGTATTTCCCTTAGATTTTGAGAACCAAGGTATCAATCCAGTAGGAGACTACACACAAATCGCCTAGTACATGCACAAACAATCAAGAACCTTGCAACCAACGCGATAAAGGGGTTGTCAATCCCTTCACGACCACTTGCAAAAGTGAGATCTGATAAAGATAATAAGATAAATATTTTTGGTATTTTTGTTGTATAGATTGGAAAATAAAGATTGCAAAATAAATAGTAAACTATAATTATAGATCGGAAACTTATATGGTGTAAAGTAGACCCGGCGGCCATAGGTTTCACTAGTGGCTTCTCTCATGATAGCATATATTAAGGTGGGTGAACAAATTACTGCCGAGCAATTGATAGAAAAGCGCATAGTTATGAGAATATCTAGGCATGATCATGAACATAGGCATCACGTCCGTGTCAAGTAGACTGAAATGATTCTGCATCTACTACTATTACTCCACACATCGACCGCTATCCAGCATGCATCTAGAGTATTAAGTTCATAAGAACGGAGTAACGCATTAGGCAAGATGACACGATGTAGAGGGATAAACTCCAGCAATATGATATAAACCCCATCTTTTTATCCTCAATGGCAACAATACAATACGTGTTGGTTCCCTTTCTGTCACTAGGATCGAGCACCACAAGATTGGACCCAAAGCTAAGCACTTCTCCTATTGCAAGAAAGATCAATCTAGTAGGCCAAACTAAACAGATAATTCGAAGGGACTTGCAAATATATCAAATAATGCATATAAGAATTCAGAGAAGAATCAAATATTGTTCATAGATAATCTTGATCATAAACCCACAATTCATCGGATCTCGACAAACACACCGCAAAAAGTATTACATCGAATAGATCTCCAGGAACATCGAGGAGAACTTTGTATTTAGAACCAAAGAGAGAGAAGAAGCCATCTAGCTAATAACTATGGACCCGAAGGTCCATGGTAAAATACTCACACATCAGCGAAGAGGTTATTGTGTTGATGTAGAAGCCCTCCGTGATCGAATCCCCCTCCGGCAGATCGCTAGAAAAGGCCCCAAGATGGGATCTCATGGGTACAGAAGGTTGCGGTGGTGGAGAAGTGGTTTCATGGCTCCCCTGGTTGTTTTCAAGGTATAAGAGTATATATAGGCGAAAGAAGTAGGTCGGTGGATCTACGAGGGGCCCACGAGGGTGGGGGGCACGCCTACCCCCCTGGGCGTGCCCTCCTGCCTCGTGGCCGCCTTGTTGAGTCTCTGACTTCCACTCCAAGTTTCCTGGATTGCGTTTGTTCCAAGAAAGATCCTCGCGAAGGTTTCGTTTCGTTTGGATTTCGTTTGATATTTCTTTTCTGCGAAACACTGAAATAGGCAAAAAAACAGCAACTGGCACTGGGCCTCCGGTTAATAGGTTAGTCCCAAAAATAATATAAAAGAGCATATTAAAGCCCATTAAACATCCAAAACAGATAATATAATAGCATGGAACAATAAAAAATTATAGATACGTTGGAGACGTATCAGCCGGACACCATCGTGGCAAAACAAACTTGTGCCAAACATGGACACCCAGGTACAATACAACTTGGGCACACAAGGTTATTGCCGCCTATCAGACTAGGGCAACACTAGCAAATAACCTCCGCTAGTTGGAGGCACTAGCGAGCGGCATGAAAATAGATCGAATTACGGCCTCCCCATCCAGGCAAGTTTGGCTGCACTGGTGAGCTCGGTTCGGTGGCACTTGACAGACAAATTGACGAAATTTGTCCCCAAAATATATCTGTTATAAAACTGATACTCCAATATCATATACCAACCTATAATCCAAGTTAAAGCAATATCCACCAAAGAATATAGTCATAGCATCATTATAACTCCATATGCACAAGATTAAATGTGATCCCGCTAAATCCAAACCAAATGATCCAATAGCAATATCAAGATATTTAACTAAAGATCAATATGATAGCATCAAAATCAAAATAATACTCCCATGCATAATATCCAATACGATCATGATGAATATAATTATTACTCCTAGCAATCCAATGGTGACATAGCATCTTCAAACTGCGAAGCATAAGTCTTAAGTAATCCAAGCATCATCAGGGCAGCAGCAAGATCATTATTACTCCAAGAAATGACATAAATAAATCATATTTAACTATCGGCGTTCTCGAAACGGGGGTCCCCAGACTTGCCTGTCTGCGGCCCACGGCGTGGCTCTGCGAGCGGGCCCGTACGACCCATCTTCACCAATGAGCACTCAAGACCCTCGTGAGGCGGACGACACGAGACCTCCTCGGGAGCGGCCTCACCAGGCTGGCTCGTGAGGGGCGGAGAGATCAGGGCAAGGCAAACCTTGCGAGGTTCTCATGACGTGAGCCATGACGATCAAGGCCAGGTGGGCGCCAGCGCGCACAGTGTCCTTGTTTCCTCTTTGGTTCTAAGGAGGCAAGCACAGGCGAGGAGTACCGAGGCGTCAAGCAAAGGTTTCCATATCGGTGCGACGAGGCCAAGACCAGCAGGATGGCAAGACGGAGGTCATCGTGGAGCCCAAGACGGCATCACCACCAGAGCCTTTGGCAGGCGAAGACTACTTTTGTCAGGATAGCTTGTACTAGCTGTCCCCTTTCAAATTGGCCGTTGTGGCATCCCTTCCCGGTCAATATTTGGGAAGAGGACCAGGGCCTCTATAAAAAGGACTAGTCACCACAGTAGGAGGCATCGGATCCTCACCCACCAGAACTCATCTTGAGCGATCCTCACCCACACACCAGCTCACCAAGCACAGGAACACCTCACCTCAGGAGGCTGTTCTTCCCCTTGTACTGTTCATCCTCAGCCCAAGAGGCAATCCACCACCACCACACTGGAGTAGGGTATTACACCACAACGGTGGCCCGAACCAGTATAAATCTTGTGTCTCTTGTGTCGCGAGTTCGTCGAGCTAACCTTAGAGATCCCGGTGAGGCCGAGGGCGTGATTTGGTAGGGGGAGATCTTCGCGCGCACCCAAGTGTTCGAACCTTGAGGGTTTTCCCGGAACCCTAAATCCGACATTTGGCGCGCCAGGTAGGGGTGCGCCGGAGCTTTCCTTCCCACGATCTATGCTTCACCGCCACCGCGCTCCGCCCACATGGCAAGCGCAGCGCTTTCCGCTCCGACGACCGATGCCAGCGGCGGGGCCAGGGGGCTCTGAGCCTTGGCCCTCGCCTTACGACAGGTGCAGTGGCCGCCCAAGTTCAAGCCGGAGATGCCACCGCGCTACGACGGCACGGCGGATCCGGTGGCTTTCCTGCTGGCGTACGAGGAGGCCGTCCTCAAAGCTGGGGGTGACGACAGGGTCATGGCTAACTGGCTTCCCATGGCCCTGGCGGGCGCACCGCGTGCCTGGCTGCGCACCCTCCCAGGATCTTCCGTGGCGTCTTGGGAGGAGTTGCGCGACCTCTTCACCGCGCGCTTCGCGGTGCCGGCACCCCACGCTGTGGCAGCCCTCATCGGTGGCTGGCAAGCGCCGCCCTCAGACCGTCACATCAAGCCGTTCCTGTGCCAGATCGGCACCACTTCCAAGCGCCCGGGGGCTCCCCCGGGCTGGGCCGCGCCCGAGGCCGACCTCACCTTCGACTCAGGGGATCATCCCGTCTCCACCGCCGGCTCGGGTATGCTCCCAATGCTTTGCACGCCCACCATCTGCAATGTGTCCGTCACGAAGACCCTCATCGACGGTGACGCCGGCCTCAACTTGCTCTCCTTGGAGGCCTTCAGCCTTCTTCACGTACCACTCGAGCGGCTCCGCCTCAGCAAGCCTTTCTCAGGAGTTGGCGGCGGCACCGCCCACTCCCTAGGACAGATCTGCCTTCCTGTCACCTTCGGCACGCGCGACAACTACCGCACCGAGCTGGTCGACTTCGACATCGCCCGCATCAGCCTCCCGTACAATGCCATCCTCGGGTAACCGGCCCTGGCTCGGATGGCGGCAACCCATCCAGCCTACAACCTCATGAAGATGCTCGGGAGCAAGGGTGTCCTCACAGTGGTTGGGGACACCAAGGTAGCCCTTATGATGCTCAAGCTGGCCCTCAAGCGACGGCGCAGCCCGTCGACGCGGACACCTCCAAGGCCAAGGGAGCCGCACCAACCAAGAAGAACCAGTTGTTCACTCAAGACAAGGCAGAAACCAAGCAGGTGCCGGTCGATGAAGATGGGTCCTCAGGAGCCACCTTTACCATAGGTGCCGACCTCGACCCTGATCAAGAGGGAGCGTTGGTGAAGTTCTTGCGCGCAAACAAGGAGATATTCACATGGGAACCCAAACAGCTGGTGGGGGTCCCGAGAGAGGTGATTCAACCTCACTTAAAGGTGTGCCCCAACGTACGCCCGGTGAAGAAGCAGGCGAGACGACAGTCCATGGATAAGTAGGCCTTCATCATCCAAGAAACTCGCAAGCTGGAGGCGGCGGGTGCCATTCGCGAGGTTCGGTACCCCGAGTGGCTGGCGAACCCCGTTGTTGTGCCGAAGAAAGGCGGGAAGGAGCGCATGTGCGTCGACTTCACCAACCTCAACAAGGCCTGCCCCCAAGATCCGTTCCCGCTTCCACGTATCGACCAGATCGTCGACTCCACCGCCGAGTGCGATTTGCTGTGCTTCCTGGATGCGTTCTCAGGCTATCACCAGATCAAAATGGCGGTAGAAGATGTGGAGAAGACCGCTTTTCTGACCCCGTGTGGGGTGTACTGCTATACTTGCATGCCTTTCGGACTGTGCAACACGGGAGCGACCTTCCAGCAGCTGATGCACATTGCCTTAGGGCGGCAGCTCGGGAGAACGCGGAGGCCTACGTCGACGACATTGTGGTGAAGTCTCGGGAGGCGAGAACCTTGATCCAAGACCTGGAGGAGACCTTCGCGAGCCTACGCCAGGTGAACTTGCGGCTCAACCCGGAGAAGTGCGTGTTCGGTGTCCCTTCCAGCAAGCTACTGGGTTTCCTCGTATCCCACAGAGGGATCGAGGCGAACCTAGAGAAGGTTAAGGCAATCAAAGACATGAGCCCACCGCAGACCCTCAAGGAGATGCAGAAGCTTGCTGGTCGTGTGACTGCGTTTGGGCGCTTTATCTCCAAGCTGGGAGAGCGTGCCCTACCGTTCTTCAAGCTGATGAAGAAGAAAGGCCCATTCGAGTGGACTCCGGAGGCCGACCAAGCATTTCAAGACCTCAAGAGATACCTGACCAACCCGACAGTGATGGTGGCGCCTCAACGCCTCGAGCCCTTCGTGCTCTACCTGTCTGCCACACCCCACTCCGCCAGCGCAGCGCTGGTGGCCCTCAGAGAAGAGCGGAAGGTCAAGGGCCCGCCAAGTGGAACCTCCAGGCCGGACGAAGCGGCGCGGCACCAAGGTGTCGGCGTTCTGGGAACGGGGGTCCCCAGACTTGCCTGCCTGCGGCCCACGGCGTGGCTCTGCGCATCAACAAGGCATTCAAGACCCTCGAAAGGGGCCAAGCCTCGCGAGGTGGACGACACAAGACCTCCTCAGGAGCGGCCTCACCAGGTTGGCTCGCGAGGGGCAGAGAGATCAAGGCAAGGCAAACCACGCGAGGTTCTCGTGACGTGAGCCATGACGATCAAGATCAGGCGGGCGCCAGCACGCGCAGTGTCCTTGTTTCCCCTTTGGTGCTAAGGAAGCGAGCGCAGGCGCGGAGTACCGAGGCGTGAAGCAAAATTTTCCATATCGGTGCAACGAGACCAAGACCAGCAGGACGACAAGACGGAGGTCACCATGGAGCGCAAGGCGGCGTCACCACCAGAGCCTTTTGCAGGCAAAGACCGCTTTTGTCAGGATAAGCTGTACTAGCTGTCCCCTTTCAAACTGGCCGTTGTTGGCTCCCTTCCCGCTCAATATTTGGGGAGAGGACCAGGGCCTATTTAAGTAGAACTAGCCACCACTGTAGGAGATAACTCATTCGGAGGCATCTCATCTGATCTTGAGTGATACTCATCCACACACAGAGCGCAAGAACACCTCAACCTCAGGAGGCTATTCTTCCCCTTGTACTGTTCATCATCAGCCCAAGAGGCAATCCACCACCACCACACTGGAGTAGGGTATTACACCACAACGGTGGCCCGAACCAGTATAAACCCTGTGTCCCTTGTGTTGCGAGTTCGTCGAGCTCGTCCGTGAGATCTTAGCAAGCTAGGACATAGATCGGTAGGGGGACAACTTCGCGCGCACCCCAGAGTTCGAACCTTAAGGGTTTTGCCGGAACCCGTGATCCGACATTTGGCGCGCCAGGTAGGGGTGCGCTTTACCTTTCCTTCTGTCGATCTGCAGTCCGTCGCCGCCGCGCTCCACCCGCATGGCAGGCGTCTCGCTCCCGGCTCTGACAACAGGCGCTGACCACGGGGCCAGGGGGCTCCGAGCCCTGGCCCCGCCTTGCGGCAGGTGCGATGGCCGCCCAAGTTCAAGCCGGAGATGCCACCACGCTATGACGGTGTGGCGGACCCATCAGCTTTCCTGCTGGCATACGAAGAGGCCGTCTTCGAGGCCGGAGGGGATGACAAGGTCATGGCCAACTGGCTTCCCATGGCCCTCGCTGGCGAGCCGCATGCCTGGCTGCTCAACCTCCCCAGATCCACGGTGGCGTCTTGGGAAGAGCTGCGCGGTCTCTTCACAGTGCGTTACGCGGCGCCGGCGCACCACGCGGTCGCGGCCCTGCTAGGCGGCTCTCAGGCACTGCCTTCGGATCGCCATATCAAGCCATTCCTTCGCCAGATCGGCGCTGCTTCGAAGTGCTCGGGGGCTCCGCCGGGCTGGGCTGCGCCCGAAGCCGACCTCTCCTTCGACTCAGAACACCACCCCATCACCACCGGCGGCTCGGGCGTGCTCCCAATGCTCTGCACGCCCACCATCTGCAACGTGGCCGTCACCAAGACCCTCATCGACGGCGGCGCCGGCCTCAACGTGCTCTCCGTGGAGGCCTTCAGCCTTCTTCATGTGCCGCTCGATCGGCTCAGCCTCAGCGAGCCCTTCTCAGGAGTTGGCGGCGGCGCCGCCCACTCCCTGGGGTAGATCCGCCTCCCCGTCACCTTCGGCACGCGCGACAACTACCGCACCGAGCTGGTCGACTTCGACATCGCCCGCATCAGCCTCCCGTACAACGCCATCCTCGGGTACCAAACACTGGCCCAGTTCATGGCAGCAACCCATCCGACCTACAACCTCATGAAGATGCCTGGAAGCAAGGGCGTCCTCACCATCAAGGGGGATGCCAAGGAGGACCTGGCAGCGCTCAAGCTTGCCTTCAAGACCGCCGCGGCGGCGCAGCCCGTCGACGCAGGCACCTCCGAGCCCAAGGGAGCCGCACCAACCAAGAAGAAGCAGCTGTGCACCCAAGACAAGGCGGAAACCAAGCAGGTGCCGGTCGACGAGGACGGGACCTCAGGAGCCACCTTTACCATAGGTGCCGGCCTCAACCCATGTGACGCCCCGAGACCGACGCTCCAGACGCCTGCCATGTTTTGCGTGACCGTCGTGTGTTTTATTTGTGTGTTGCATTCATCATCGCATCATTTGCATTGCATCGGCACTTCGTTGCCGTCATGTTTTAAAACTTGCATTCGCTCGTCGTTGACGTTTCTCCTTTTGCCTTCATCACCTTCCCTCGGATCGCCTTGCCTGCGTTGACCGTTTCAGACCTATCGTATTTTTCACTTCCCTCTTGACCGTGACCGTCTAACCCCTCCTTGCGCAGTGCATAGTCCCCTCCCGCGCGTCCGAAAGTTGTCCCGTACCCGACCCGGTCTGTTGTTATCGTTGGGTCCGGATCATCCCCTAACATCTACAAAACATCTCCATTTTGTTATTTGGACTTCCCTACCTATTTATTCTCATCCGTCGTATTTTGATCGGATGATCCAAACTCCCCACTTTTCCCATACATATATAGTCTACCCCTAGTCCATTTGAACCAAACCTATTTTCTAGGGATCCTCCCCTGTCCAGCCACCGCCGCCACTCCTCCTGTCTCGTCTTCCTCGGGATCCTCCCAGATCACCTTCTCACCCAACCAACGCTCGAGGCATCCCCTCGATCCACCTGATCCAGCCACCAATCCAACCCATCCACCACCTCGCCATGCCTCCTCCTCGACCTCATCGCAAGCAGCAGCGCCCGAGCGCTCCTCCACCTCGCGACCTCGTCGTCGGCGACCCGTGGACCAGGCCGCCCCCGTGACCCTGCCCTTTCTATTCCTTCCTTCTTCTTCCCGTGCCTCACATCTCTCTGTTCCCTCTCGCTCTCTCTCTCCCACAGGAGCCCATGGCGGAAGAGCCCCGCGTTATCCGAGTACAGCCGCCGGCGGGCCTCCAGCTCCTCCCGATCAAGGGCCTCGCGCTCCTGGAGCCCCTGCATCCTCTCGTTCCAGAAGGAGACGAGCCTTCCGAAGTTTCTCCTCGAATCCTTTGCCTCACCAGACCAAGCCGCCTCCTGCTCTCCATCAAGGCCCGTTCCCTTCTTCAGCAAGGCCCGTTCCCTTCTTCTCCTTCCTCCACTTCCCTCGCCCTCTATCTGATTTATGTTGCGCCGCCGTTCTTTTGCAGGAGCCACCTCCGCCGCCCTTGCCCGTTCTGGCCGGATCCCGCCGCCTGGGCCCCATCCCCGGCCACCGGTGCCCTCGCCGGAGACCATCTGCGCCGCCCGTCAAGTCTAGCGCCTCTGCTTCGCTCGCTTGAGCCAGCGCCTCGTCCCGCCTGCTGCTGCTGCTGTTCTTCACAAGCGAACAGCTCGCCCGCTCACCCCGTTGACCGCAGTCGCGCGTGGCCTCCGCGCCTGGGCCAGCAGCCTCCCCTTGCCTTCTCCAGATCCGGCCCAGTTCGCCTCTGCCTCACCGGTCCAAGCCCATGGGTGAGGAGCCCCTCCAGTACCCCCTCCTGTACACTATCGGACCAGCAAGATGCGGCCCGTGTTATTTTTTTTCCTGCGCTGCGATTTTAGCATTATCCAAGAGTTTATAGTTTACAGAAAAACCCTTGAACTTCATGCATATAATAACTCTTTAACCGTGCATCGGATTAAAATAATTCAAACATGTAAAATGCTTAGAATTTCATCTAGTTTCATAATTGGCCACTTTCACCCATGTTAAAATTGTTTAAAATGCTGTTTGATTAAATTTGCTCAAATAACATGTTAAAATGATTTATTTCATAACTAAATAACCGTAACTCGGATTTTAATAAATTATATATGTAAATGGGGTAGAAAAATGCCTAGTTTAACTTGGTGCACTTCATTTTTCTGTTTAACAAGATTAAAATTGTCTTTATGGCAGAACAGTACCAAATCTAAATTATGGACATGAGGATTTTCCGAGAATTTTTGTTTGTCATTCCGGCCTCATTTAAATTGCCTAAAAATGTGTAGTTTACTTATGTCTCACCTCTTGCCATGTTAATCAACATTTAATATTGTTGGGTACATAAATGAGAGAGAACTAAATAATTGATGTGGTGTTTCGTCAATATGCAACTCGTTGCATATTGAGCTCCACTTAATTTGTAGTGTTGTTTGTTGCACTTTGCCATGCCATGCCTCGTTAAACCGGACATGCATCATATTTGTTTTTGCATCATGCCATGTGTATGTGGTGGTGGTTTAGTAGGTTGTTTGTTTCTTTCCGGGTTGCTTCTCTCGTTAGCTTCGGTTTCGTTCCGGAGTTGTGAGGATTCGTTCGACTACATTCGTTTGTCTTCTTCATGGACTCGTTCTTCTTCCTAGCGGGATCTCAGGCAAGATGACCACCCCTCGAAATCACTTCTATCTTTGATTTGCTAGTTGCTCGTTCTATTGCCATGCTGCGCTACCTACCACTTGCTATATCATGCCTCCCATACTGCCATGTCAGCCCCTAACCTTTTCACCCTTCCTAGCAAACCGTTGTTTGGCTATGTTACCGCTTTGCTCAGCCCCTTCTTATAGCGTTGCTAGTTGCAGGTGAAGATGAAGATTGCTCCATGTTGGATTATGTTTATGTTGGGATATCACAATATCTCTTATCTTAATTAATGCATCTATATACTTGGTAAAGGGTGGAAGGCTTGGCCTTATGTCTGGTGTTTTGTTCCACTCTTGCCGCCCTAGTTTCCGTCATACCGGTGTTATGTTCCTTGATTTTACGTTCCTTACGCGGTCGGGTTATTTATGGGACCCCCTTGATAGTTCACTTTGAATAAAACTCCTCCAGCAAGGCCCAACCTTGGTTTTACCATTCGCCTACCTAAGCCTTTTTCCCTTGGGTTCTGTAGACTCAAGGGTCATTCTTATTTTAAACCCCCGGGCCAGTGCTCCTCTGAGTGTTGGTCCAACCCGTCAGTCGCCGGTGGCCACCAGGGGCAACTCTGGGCTGGCCTGCCGGAAGCTTGGACAATCCGGTGTGCCCTGAGAACGAGATATGTGCAGCTCCTATCGGGATTTGTCGGCACATTCGGGCGGCTTTGCTGGTTTTGTTTTACCATTGTCGAAATGTCTTGTAAACCGGGATTCTGAGACTGATCGGGTCTTCCTGGGAGAAGGTTTATCCTTCGTTGACCGTGAGAGCTTATAATGGGCTATGTTGGGACACCCCTGCAGGGTTATATCTTTCGAAAGCCGTGCCCGCGGTTATGTGGCAGATGGGAATTTGTTAATATCCGGTTGTGGAGAACTTGACACTTGACCCTAATTAAAACGCATCAACCGCGTGTGTAGCCGTGATGGTCTCTTTTCGGCGGAGTCCGGGAAGTGAACACGGTTTCTGGGTTATGTTTGACGTAAGTAGGAGTTCAGGATCACTTCTTGATCATTGCTAGTTCACGACCGTTCCGTTGCTTCTCTTCTCGCTCTCATTTGCGTATGTTAGTCACCATATAAGCTTAGTGCTTGCTGCAGCTCCTCCTCATTACCCCAACCTTTCCTTTAAGCTTAAATAGTCTTGATCTCGCGGGTGTGAGATTGCTGAGTCCTCGTGACTCACAGATACTTCCAAAACAGTTGCAGGTGCCAGGGATACCAGTGCGGGTGACGCAACCGAGCTCAAGTGGGAGCTCGATGAAGATCTTGTCCGTTGTGTTGCTTCTTTTCATGTTGATCAGTAGTGGTGCCCAGTTGGGGACGATCAGGGATCTAGCAGTTGGGTTGTCTTCTTTTATTTTGGTTCCGTAGTCGGACCTATGTGTGTATCTCTGAAAGATGTATGATTTATTTATGTATTGTGTGAAGTGGCGATTGTAAGCCAACTCTTTATCCCATTCTTGTTCATTACATGGGATTGTGTGAAGATGACCCTTCTTGCGACAAAACCACAATGCGGTTATGCCTCTAAGTCGTGCCTCGACACGTGGGAGATATAGCCGCATCGTGGGCATTAGAAGTTGGTAATCAGAGCCATCCCCGAATTAGGAGCCCCCTGCTTGATCGAATTGCTGGCGTTGTTGAGTCTAGAGCAAAAATGTTTTGAGTCTTAGGATTATATATATCGGAGAGTAGGATTCTTTTTACTTCTCAGTCCCTTCATCGCTCTGGTGAGGCCTCCTGACGTAGAAGTTTTGACTTTTCTCTCCTCAAATTTCACTAAATTTTTTTTTAGGATCACGCAGGTATCTTGGAATCGTTCCGATGGTTTTGTGATGAGAACATTGTTCTTGGTGCCTCCTGACATTTAGGGGTTGTGGCAGTGTCCCGGGGAGTTGAGCTCCGAGGTGTTGTCGTCACAATTTTATTGTTGCAGTTCTGGAATACCTGAGTTTCGCCGACATCGAAAATCTCTTTTATGCAGTTGTTGGTGAGATCACCTCGACGCCACCCAGTACTGGGGCGGGAGTTCGGGAGTATTGCCATAACTCGTGTAATGGATGCTTTTCGAAGGTTGAGGTAAACGATTTCCGAAGGTTTCTTGGTTATGTGTTGACGGATGGATACAGCTGGATCTAGGTATTGCTAGTTTGTGTGATATATTTTGTGTCCCCTGTATCCCCAACACCAGATTGCATAACCATAAAGTTTCGGGAGTTTATAAGTGGGAATTCAAGTAGCCTTAGGATATCTTTCCGACAGACACATGATATGAGATTGGGGTTCGACGTCTAGTGGTCCGCCTTTCCACGGTTGGTTTTACAGTGGTCTCGTAGTGTCTTAAAGAGTCCTTGGCTATGCCGACTCGCGGACGCTTCGTATGTCACGTGCACAGCCTTGTACATGATGGTGCTGTACGATTGAGCCCGTGTGGGCCCCACCACGAAAACTTCGGACGAAATCTCTATCATATGTTTGTTCCGGCTTATTCTGCAAGCCAAATCCTTTGTTTTGTTTTAATTGTGGTATTCGAGTTGCTTCATTGTCAAGTGTTGATTCCATAACTTTCCTAAACAGTGTTCTCATATTGCTTTGTGAATACTAATCCTTCTTGATCATCGAGGTCGTCATGTTAATTCCTTCCAACCGGCGTGCTTCTCTTCAAGTGGATCCAATCATTTCAACATTCGCAAGATCACCTCTCAGTTTCCCAACATTGTTCGTTTCATCCGACCCAAGTTGCCTTTGTTTTTCCCGCCCTCCCACCCTTTTTCTTTAAGGACTCAGATTTCTCAATCATGTATCCTTTTATTGATGCGAACTCTCTTCATTCTTTTCTTTCGATGTTCTTATCCGGTGATTTCCCATGAAGATACTAACGAAGCTTCAAGTTTATCATTCTTCATTCTTTTTCTTCTCCGGTAGACTAAATTCAAGCCTTCAATGTTGGTCACTTTCCTTTCCTCGTTTTGAATGTTTTCTCATGTCGATGCATCTCTTAATCTTCCATCTCTTCCTATTCATGTTATTTGGAGTGTTGAAGATATCTCAGGAGAATCGCATTTCCATTCCCAATCCGTTCAACCTATCTCGAGGTTGTTATCTCTTTTGAGCCATTTAATTCAACCGGTGCAATCTCCGTTTCAAGTAATTATTCAATGGTGTATCTTTGGAGTGGGCCATAACCCACAGGTATTTTCCCAGGATCTTACCTGACTCTTCTAATTTTTCTGGAGTTATTCTCAAATTCATTGCAAAGTTTGACGTAAGAATGAATTATCATCAGTCAAATGTCTTTCTCCAAGATCTTTTAAATTCTTTTCGTCATTGGTTCAACCTTTCCAATTTTCATTCCGGAGTGCCTCAATAATTCTTGATGGTGTTTCTCATCGTCATTCTCAACATTTGAAGACCGAAGAAGAGTTTTTCCTCCAAATCTTATCCGTTCTCAAGATTCATATTTCTAGCTTATGCCATCCTCTCATAGTTGTTTTCGATTGTGATTATTCTTTTCATACCCATCCGGAGCATTTCATGAGTTGTTTTCATTTCTTGATCATCCAAAGGCCATCTTTTCAGAAGATTTCTTCGTTCTAAGTTTTCAGCCTCGTTCTCCAACTATTCTAAATTGATGTCTCTTCGTTCTTCTCCAAATCTTACCGGCGCATCATTCATGTATTCTCTATTCAGCTCGTCATCTATTCGTTCACTTGTGTCTAAATCCCCTCAAGTATCTTCTTTCGTTTTCCAATTCTTCCCGGTGAATTGTGCCTTTGCTACTTTCATTTCCAATTCTTACGGTGGTTCGTTCAAGATTCCTTTTCCTATGTCCGCATATCAATTTATTCGTTGTTTCAATCCTACCGGTGGTTCGATGAAGGCCTTCCCAAGTTTGCGCAATATCTATCTTAATCCTTCCTATGAGAATAAGTAGTATGCCAAATCCGTTGCTTGTCATCAATCTAAATTGGTGAAGACTAAGCATAATGTAATTCTTATTCTTGTTTCATCCAAGTGTTTAATCCTTTCTTTTGGAGTTCGTTCGTGATATCAAATTCTTGATTTCAAGTTGTTTATCTTTCCTTTTCGGAGCTCCAAGTTATTTCAATTATATCATTTCAAACCTTCATCTAATCATTGCAAGGCTTCTCCCGGAGTTCTTTTCAATTTTTCCATTTCGTTTGATCATTCTTTTATTATCGGAGTTCTTCATGGAGGCTCTACATGGTGGGTCATCAAGGGTTCTTTCATTCTTCAATTGTTCTTCAAGATTTCCTCTTGGAGTTAAGATCCGCCAAGCTATACTCTAAAATAAACATGGTGTTCAACACATGTTTTGTTTTGAGGAGTTCAAGCATTTTTCATCTTGCATTCCGAAGTGCAATTCTCTCTCTCTTATCTTTTGAGGTTGTGTTATGTCACTCTTGACAATTTGAGTTTGCGTTTAATGATTCACATGTTGTCAAGAATGAGATATTTTAAATCCACAAATCTCTTCATTGGATTTATCTTGTGTCATATTTCACCTATAGCCTTCTCGAAGGAATGCTGCTATTATTGTGCTTATCAATGATCCAAGTTTTCTCCTATCCTCTAGACGAGAGAAGATTTCATATCTTCGTTGATCTCAAGCAAGCAATTGTTTTTGTTAGTGGCAGAATTTCACCTCAAGTTTTGAGATGTTTTCCATAAGCCCACTACAAGCTTGTTCTTTTAGTTGTTGTTTTTTTTCCAACAACTCCGTTATAACCTTCTTGCAAAGATACTTTCCAAATTCATTTGTGGAAGGTATTGTCATTTTCTTCTCCATTCTTTATTCCAAGGATCTATCTTCCGGAGGCATTGTAATGTTGCTCTCTTCACTCATCTTCTCGGTTTGTGAGGACCGTGTTCTTTTCATGCTTATCCATTTCCAACCGGAGTGTCGTGCCCTCTTTTCAAGTTCTTTCCATTCTGTCAAGTTTTGTCTCCTTCCTCAACCGGACTGCGGCCTGAAATCTTTCTTACCCCTTGTGCCATTCTTTCATCAGTTCCGGTGGAAATGTGTTGTTAAATTCATCGAGTATCCTCTCATCTTGTCAAGATCATGTTCAATTCCTTCCATTTACAGTCGGAGTGCTGCCCAAATTATATCCAGACGCCTGCCATGTTTTGCGTGACCGTCGTGTGTTTTATTTGTGTGTTGCATTCATCATCGCATCATTTGCATTGCATCGGCACTTCGTTGCCGTCTTGTTTTAAAACTTGCATTCGCTCGTCGTTGACGTTTCTCCTTTTGCCTTCATCACCTTCCCGCGGATCGCCTTGCCTGCGTTGACCGTTTCAGACCTATCGTATTTTTTGCTTCCCTCTTGACCGTGACCGTCTAACCCCTCCTTGCGCAGTGCATAGTCCCCTCCCGCGCGTCCGAAAGTTGTCCCGTACCCGACCCGGTTTGTTGTTATCATTGGGTCCGGATCATCCCCTAACATCTACAAAACATCTCCATTTTGTTATTTGGACTTCCCTACCTATTTATTCTCATCCGTCGGATTTTGATCGGATGATCCAAACTCCCCACTTTTCCCATAGATATATAGTCTACCCCTAGTCCATTTGAACCAAACCTATTTTCTAGGGATCCTCCCCTCTCCAGCCACCGCTGCCACTCCTCCTGTCTCGTCTTCCTCGGGATCCTCCCAGATCCCCTTCTCACCCAACCAGCGCTCGAGGCATCCCCTCGATCCACCCGATCCAGCCACCAATCCAACCCATCCACCACCTCGCCATGCCTCCTCCTCGACCTCATCGCAAGCAGCAGCGCCCGAGCGCTCCTCCACCTCGCGACCTCGTCGTCGGCGACCCGTGGACCAGGCCACCCCCGTGACCCTGCCCTTTCTATTCCTCCCTTCTTCTTCCCGTGCCTCACATCTCTCTGTTCCCTCTCGCTCGCTCTCTCTCCCACAGGAGCCCACGGCGGAAGAGCCCCGCGTCATCCGAGTCCAGCTGCCGGCGGGCCTCCAGCTCCTCCCGAGCAAGCGCCTCGCACTCCTAGATCCCCTGCATCCTCTCGTTCTAGAAGGAGACAAGCCTTCCGAAGTTTCTCCTCGACTACTCTGCCTCACCAGACCAAGCCGCCTCCTGCATCGCGTCGCCGACCTCCTCTCCAGCAAGGCCCGTTCCCTTCTTCTCCTTCCTCCACTTCTCTCGCCCTCTATCTGATTTATGTTGCACCGCCGTTCTTTTGTAGGAGCCACCTCCGCCGCCCTTGCCCGTTCTGGCCGGATCCCGCCGCCTGGGCCCCGTCCCCGTCCACCGGTGCCCTCGCCGGAGACCATCTGCGCCGCCCGTCAAGTCTAGCACCTCTGCTTCGCTCGCCTGAGCCAGCGCCTCGTCCCGCCTGCTGCTACTTCTGTTCTTCAGAAGCGAACAGCTCGCCTGCTCACCCCGTTGACCGCAGTCGCGCGTGGCCTCCGCGCCTGGGCCAGCAGCCTCCCCTTGCCTTCTCCAGATCCGGCCCAGTTCGCCTCTGCCTCACCGGGCCAAGCCCATGGGTGAGAAGCCCCTCCAGTACCCCCTCCTGTACACTATCGGACCAGCAAGATGCGGCCCGTGTTATTTTTTTCCTGCGCTGCGATTTTAGCATTATCCAGGAGTTTATAGTTTACAGAAAAACCCTTGAACTTCATGCATATAATAACTCTTTAACCGTGCATCGGATTAAAATAATTCAAACATGTAAAATGCTTAGAATTTCATCTAGTTTCATAATTGGCCACTTTCACCCATGTTAAAATTGTTTAAAATGCTGTTTGATTAAATTTGCTCAAATAACATGTTAAAATGATTTATTTCATAACTAAATAACCGTAACTCAGATTTTAATAAATTATATATGTAAATGGGGTAGAAAAATGCCTAGTTTAACTTGGTGCACTTCATTTTCCTGTTTAACAAGATTAAAATTGTGTTTATGGCAGAACAGTACCAAATCTAAATTATGGACATGAGGATTTTCCGGGAATTGTTGTTTGTCATTCCGGCCTCATTTAAATTGCCTAAAAATGTGTAGTTTACTTATGTCTCACCTCTTGCCATGTTAATCAACATTTAATATTGTTGGGTACATAAATGAGAGAGAACTAAATAATTGATGTGGTGTTTCGTCAATATGCAACACGTTGCATATTGAGCTCCACTTAATTTGTAGTGTTGTTTGTTGCACTTTGCCATGCCATGCTTCATTAAACCGGACATGCATCATATTTGTTTTTCCATCATGCCATGTGTAAGTGGTGGTTGTTTACTAGGTTGTTTGTTTCTTTCCGGGTTGCTTCTCTCGTTAGCTTCGGTTTTGTTCCGGAGTTGTGAGGATTCGTTTGACTACATTCGTTTGTCTTCTTCATGGACTCGTTCTTCTTCCTAGCGGGATCTCAGGCAAGATGAACACCCCTCGAAATCACTTCTATCTTTGCTTTGCTAGTTGCTCGTTCTATTGCCATGCTGCGCTACCAACCACTTGCTATATCATGCCTCCCATACTGCCATGTCAGCCCCTAACCTTTTCACCCTTCCTAGCAAACCGTTGTTTGGCTATGTTACCACTTTGCTCAGCCCCTTCTTATAGCGTTGCTAGTTGCAGGTGAAGATGAAGATTGCTCCATGTTGGATTATGTTTATGTTGGGATATCACAATATCTCTTATCTTAATTAATGCATCTATATACTTGGTAAAGGGTGGAAGGCTCGGCCTTATGCCTGGTGTTTTGTTCCACTCTTGCTGCCCTAGTTTCCGTCATACCGGTGTTATGTTCCTTGATTTTGCGTTCCTTACGCGGTCGGGTGATTTATGGGACCCCCTTGACAGTTCGCTTTGAATAAAACTCCTCCAGCAAGGCCCAAACTTGGTTGTAGAATTCGCCTACCTAAGCCTTTTGTGACACCCAAAATTTCATTTGGATTTTTCAAAAAATTTACTTGACTTGAGGGAGGTGATTTAAAATTTTTCTTCAAAAGAACCCTCCCTTTCAAAAATATTTTTTTATGGCAAGAGTTTTATTTGGATTCACCCAAGACTTTTTTTTGGTCTTGGAGGTTCTTGCTTTTTATTTTGGACTCAAGCCAAAATGCTTTTCACTTGGGAAAAATGTCTTTTGAAAATTTCTTTTAAAATACTCTATAGCTTTTGAAATAATCCTTTACCACTTTCAACAAATCTCTCTTGCCATGACCTTAGTGCAAATCCACTCTCATAAACTTTTCCTTATCTTTGGATCATGATTTACTTCAAATCCAGCAAGTTGGACCTCTCCATATTTTTATTTTCCACTTATTTCTTATCAAAATAATTTCTACCTTATATCTTGATCATTGGAGGTTTACAAAGGAACTACTCTTTCTGCTTTGATTTTTGCCCCCAAAACTTTTTCCCTTCCTAGTCCTTTGAACCCTCAACCAAGATCCATGAAGATCCACTGGTCTCCAGTTCAAAATTTTCAAACTATACTTGCTGCAAGTTTGGACCAGATTTGCCAAATTTGATGAAATTCATTCAAATCCTTCTCCAAAAATTCTGAGTAAAATCAGGCAGCCTCTGGGTGCATTGAGTGGTCACCTCACCAAGCCCCAGCTCCAGGAAAATTTTTCTTCATACCTAATCATTTCATCGAACACCTTCAGAGCACTGTCAATATCAGGTTCAGTCAAATTCAGTTAACAGTGGCTGAATCACTGTCGTTTTCTTCAGTGTCTGTTGTCGATCTCGCCAGTGCCCGGCGTCGCCGTGTTTCCTGTCCCCTCCCCCTTGTCCTCTGCACCGCACGAGCGCCTGGATGCTTGCGGGCGTCGGCGACGAGCTGGAGGAGGTGCGCCGCCCCGTGACCGACGCCAGCGGCGGCTTTGCGGCCGCCAGAGAGAGGCGCAGCGCAGACGGCGCCACCCAGCGCCGCCCAAGCCACCGGAGAGCGCCGCGTGGTCTTCCACTCCCCAGTGCGCGCTGCCACCCTCGTCGTGAACCGCTGGGCGCGGAGCGCGCTCTCTGCCGCCGTCGTGCCCGTGCGGCCACCCCACCGTGGACCGGCGCCATTACGCCAAGACCGACCAGGATTAGCGGGGGAACGGCACCAGTACACCTCACTGATGCTGCCTGGCCACCTAAACTCCTTGCCAAGCCGCTGCCTCGCCGTAATTGCTCGCCGGAGCAACCCCGTTCACGGCCACCCCTCGAGCCGCCTATAAATAGAGGCCCCGAGCTCCAGCTAGTACCCACACCACCTCTACACTCCACCAAGACCCTGCCTAGCCACTGGAAGAGCCCCGAGGAAGTCTCCTTCCTCAACTCCGGCCGCCGCGACCCGCCACGGGATCCAGCTCGATTCGCTCCCGTGCGTGCACCTCTGCCTCCCATCTCTTGCCAGTAGCTCTCTAGTGCATCCCTCCTTCTGACCCGCGCTTCAATTCGAAGTTTGCAGCACACCACCGGAGTTCCCCACCATCGCCCGAGCCGCCGTCCGCCGGAGAAAGTGTCGCCGTCGACGTGGTGCTCCCCGACGCCCAAGTCCACCACCCACCGACGCGGAAGGACACGCTGATACTCTTGGTACACTCCGATCTCCCTGACTCGCCGTGGTTCGACGCCGGCGACCACCGCAGCCTTCGGGCGCCGGCGAGGTCTTTCAAACCTGACATGTGGACCCCCCACGTCAGCCTCTCTTTCTTTCCCCGCGAACCGTTTTCTGTTGGCGCCTTCGGGCAGAGTACGTTTTCTCTGTGGGCTTGCGCGTTTCTATTCGAACCGTTTTCTGTTTTCTCAGTTAAACCCCTGGAACTTTTCTGTTTCATTACAGATGAGTCCCTGGACAGAAACCCTTATAACTTTTTAATAAAAAGTGATTTTTGAGTGATTCTTTTTCTGACGGTCTTAAAATTTTGTCTAGTTTTTTATGGGATTTTAATTTTGAAAAATGTTTGGAACAACTTTTTCTGATTTATTTGTCGTTGGTTTTCACGTTAGTATGCTTTTTCGCTATACCGTAGGTTCCGGAAGAGGTGACGGAGCCGCGAACTTCGCCGAGCTAGACTCCGACTTCTCCGAACCAGGCAAGCATGTTTGAACCTTTGATATGATAGGTGTTTGCATGATTGCGTGAAAGGTTGTGCATGGCATACGAGTATCGGTGATCACCTCGTTGCATGTGAGGCAACTACCCGTGTGTTCCAAAGTTACGGTGATCTCTGATGAGAGATGGCCTAGTCATGTGGTGACATGAAGGGCAGTAAGGTGGTACTGTTGTAGCATGCCAGCCTTACGTCATCCGTTAAATTCCGACGTTAACATGGACGGAGTCACGTTATCGTTCTTCCCCCTTCCGTGCTACCACATGTTTTCTGCCAGAATGCGGTTTAGTAAGTTGGTAACCTCTTTCCGTGTACACACCAAACAGAGGGGCCGGGATGATGGTTCCATGGCCCTGGATTAAAGCCAGTCATCCGGTCAGGGGGCATGGGTGTTTCCGGTTGGGACCGAGAGGGGGGCACCCCTTAGAGCGCGCGTATAGAAATTTTGATCCCATGCTACGCGAGGTTGTAGCCTCCCCGTCTCAAGGTTTTTCTTGAACGTTGCCGAGGGTGATTCCTGGCTTCGGAATGTTGAATGGGTGTGTACTGGTTAGACGTGTTTCTTCCAAAACACCGTAGACGGAACTAGTCCCCGTGACTACTGAAATCCGTTGGCTGTGGTTAAAGTACAAACTCTGCAGAGTCAAATCCTTTCGAGTCATCGTATCCATGGTCAAGTATCGTGATCAGTGTATCCATATCTATGTCAAGTCCTCGTGGTTTGTTCTTCTTTCCGGTAAGTGAGCATGAGTAGTAGACTTAGCTGAACGTTACTCCTGTGGATGGACTAACCCTGTTGTTTATCTCATGCCTGATTATTCTCTGGATATGATTTAAATTCTTGAGCTAATAAGATGTTAAGTTATGAAGCCCTTTATGTGATGTCGCTCAGACGTCCGACTGTGGCATGTTTGTCTTTTATTCCCAATATAAGCCCTTTATGTGATGTCGCTCAGACGTCCGACTGTGGCATATTGATTATTTACTTTTGATATAAGCCCTTTATGTGATGTCGCTCAGACGTCCGACTGTGGCATGCACTATCTTTTATTTCCTTTTATAAGCCCTTTATGTGGTGTCGCCCTGACGCCCGACTGCGGCATTATTATTCTTGCAGTTTCCTCTCGAGGAGTCATTCAGACCCTCGTTTGGCACCCAGTATTTATTTTGGGATTTCGGGAGGACTACCGCCCGACTTCTCTGTTATTTTCCCATGCATTATTATCTCTATGTCTGAACGCACTTGTTAATCTGTTCATATGCTTCATGTTTACATTTGTTATATCTTATGTCCGAACTGTCTTGCGAGTACTTTCATAGTACTCACCTGGCTTGTTGATTTGGCCAGATGTTGACGAAGGCGATCTCTTGGATGAAGAGTTTGATAGTGCGTCCGACGCCTAGAGGAGTCCTAGTCAGTCCTGTGCGATCCCGGATTTTGGTCACTTGTATTATATACGCTTCCGCCACCCGCAATAAGTCTCCTCGAGCCTCACTCCGACGCTCGAAGAGCTGTAGTTTTCAGGAGTCATATCACCCACTTCGCGGTGATATTTCCACCACCGTTGTTATCGTGAGTTAGTAGTCATGCCACCCTATCCGCCGTTATGTTTTATCGGCGTTCATGTAATAAATTGTTGAGCAGTCTCCACTCAACCTTGTATTATATTCAGTACTCCTGGTATTTTTTTTCTTCTGTGACCAAGATATTGTCTACCAGTGAGAAGGAATTCTTCTTTACTGGTCCGTAAAAGGGATTGGTCTCTCAATAAATATTTTATTGAAAAACCGGCCGTGACACCTTTTTCCCTTGGGTTCTGCAGACTCAAGGGTCATCTTTATTTTAAACCCCCGGGCCAGTGCTCCTCTGAGTGTTGGTCCAACCCGTCAGTCGCCGGTGGCCACCAGGGGCAACTCTGGGCTGGCCTACCGGAAGCTTGGACAATCCGGTGTGCCCTGAGAACGAGATATGTGGAGCTCCTATCGGGATTTGTCGGCACATTCGGGCGGCTTTGCTGGTTTTGTTTTACCATTGTCGAAATGTCTTGTAAATCGGGATTCCGAGACTGATCGGGTCTTCCTGGGAGAAGGTTTATCCTTCGTTGACCGTGAGAGCTTATAATGGGCTAAGTTGGGACACCCCTGCAGGGTTATATCTTTCGAAAGCCGTGCCCGCGGTTATGTGGCAGATGGGAATTTGTTAATATCCGGTTGTGGAAAACTTGACACTTGACCCTAATTAAAACGCATCAACCGCGTGTGTAGCCGTGATGGTCTCTTTTCGGCGGAGTCCGGGAAGTGAACACGGTTTCTGGGTTATGTTTGACGTAAGTAGGAGTTCAGGATCACTTCTGGATCATTGCTAGTTCACGACCGTTCCGTTGCTTCTCTTCTCGCTCTCATTTGCGTATGTTAGTCACCATATAAGCTTAGTGCTTGCTGCAGCTCCACCTCATTACCCCATCCTTTCCTTTAAGCTTAAATAGTCTTGATCTCGCGGGTGTGCGATTGTTGAGTCCTCGTGACTCACAGATACTTCCAAAACAGTTGCAGGTGCCAGGGTCACCAGTGCGGCTAACGCAACCGAGCTCAAGTGGGAGCTCGATGAACATCTTGTCCATTGTGTTGCTTCTCTTCATGTTGATCAGTAGTGGTGCCCAATTGGGGACGATCAGGGATCTAGCAGTTCGGTTGTCTTCTTTTATTTTGGTTCCGTAGTCGGACCTATGTGTGTATCTCTGATTGATGTATGATTTATTAATGTATTGTGTGAAGTGGCGATTGTAGCCAACTCTTTATCCCATTCTTGTTCATTACATGGGATTGTGTGAAGATGACCCTTCTTGCGACAAAACCACAATGCGGTTATGCCTCTAAGTCGTGCCTCGACACGTGGGAGATATAGCCGCATCGTGGGCGTTACAAGTTGGTAATCAGAGCCATCCCCGACTTAGGAGCCCCCTGCTTGATCGAATCGCTGGCGTTGTTGAGTCTAGAGCAAAAATGTTTTGAGTCTTAGGATTATATATGTCGGAGAGTAGGATTCTTTTTACTTCTCAGTCCCTTCATCGCTCTAGTGAGGCCTCCTGACGTAGAAGTTTTGACTTTTCTCTCCTCAAATTTCACTAAAAATTTTTTTAGGATCACGCGGGTATCTTGGAATCGTTCCGATGGTTTTGTGACGAGAACATTGTTCTTGGTGCCTCCTGACATTTAGGGGTTGTGGCAGTGTCCCGGGGAGTTGAGCTCCGAGCTGTTGTCGTCACAATTTTATCGTTGCAGTTCTGGAATACCTGAGTTTCGCCGACATCGAAAATCTCTTTTATGCAGTTGTTGGTGAGATCACCTCGACGCCACCCAGTACTGGGGCGGGAGTTCGGGAGTATTGCCATAACTCGTGTAACGGATGCTTTTCGAAGGTTGAGGTAAACGATTTCCGAAGGTTTCTTGGTTATGTGTTGACGGAAGGATACAGCTGGATCTAGGTATTGCTAGTTTGTGTGATATATTTTGTGTCCCCTGTATCCCCAACACCAGATTGCATAACCAGAAAGTTTCGGGAGTTTATAAGTGGGAATTCAAGTAGCCTTAGGATATCTTTCTGACAGACGCATGATATGAGATTGGGGTTCGACGTCTAGTGGTCCGCCTTTCCACGGTTGGTTTTACAGTGGTCTCGTGGTGTCTTAAAGAGTCCTTGGCTATGCCGACTCGGGGACGCTTCGTATGTCATGTGCACAGCCTTGTACATGATGGTGCTGTACGATTGAGCCCGTGTGGGCCCCACCACGAAAACTTTGGACGAAATCTCTATCATATGTTTGTTCCGGCTTATTCTGCAAGCCAAATCCTTTGTTTTGTTTTAATTGTGGTATTCGAGTTGCTTCATTGTCAAGTGTTGATTCCATAACTTTCCTAAATGGTGTTCTCATATTGCTTTGTGAATACTAATCCTTCTTGATCATCGAGGTCGTCATGTTAATTCCTTGCAACCGGCGTGCTTCTCTTCAAGTGGATCCAATCATTTCAACATTCGCAAGATCACCTCTCAGTTTCCCAACATTGTTCGTTTCATCCGACCCAAGTTGCCATTGTTTTTCCCGCCCTCCCGCCCTTTTTCTTTAAGGACTCAGATTTCTCAATCATGTATCCTTTTTATTGATGCGAAGTCTCTTCGTTCTTTTCTTTCAATGTTCTTATCCGGTGATTTCCCATGAAGATACTAACGAAGCTTCAAGTTTATCATTCTTCATTCTTTTTCTTCTCCGGTAGACTAAATTCAAGCCTTCAATGTTGGTCACTTTCCTTTCCTTGTTTCGAATGTTTTCTCATGTCGATGCATCTCTTAATCTTCCATCTCTTGCTATTCATGTTATTTGGAGTGTTGAAGATATCTCAGGAGAATCGCATTTCCATTCCCAATCCGTTCAACCTATCTCGAGGTTGTTATCTCTTTTGAGCCATTTAATTCAACCGGTGCAATCTCCGTTTCAAGTAATTATTCAATGGTGTATCTTTTGAGTGGGCCATAACCCACAGGTATTTTCCCAGGATCTTACCTGACTCTTCTAATTTTTCTGGAGTTATTCTCAAATTCATTGCAAAGTTTGACGTAAGAATGAATTATCATCAGTCAAATGTCTTTCTCCAAGATCTTTTAAATTCTTTTCGTCATTGGTTCAACCTTTCCAATTTTCATTCCGGAGTGCCTCAATAATTCTTGATGGTGTTTCTCATCGTCATTCTCAACATTTGAAGACCGAAGAAGAGTTTTTCCTCCAAATCTTATCCGTTCTCTTGAAGATTCATATTTCTAGCTTATGCCATCCTCTCATAGTTGTTTTCGATTGTGATTATTCTTTTCATACCCATCCGGAGCATTTCATGAGTTGTTTTCATTTCTTGATCATCCAAAGGCCATCTTTTCAGAAGATTTCTTCGTTCTAAGTTTTCAGCCTCGTTCTCCAACTATTCTAAATTGATGTCTCTTCGTTCGTCTCCAAATCTTACCGGTGCATCATTCATGTATTCTCTATTCAGCTCATCATCTATTCGTTCACTTGTGTCTAAATCCCCTCAAGTATCTTCTTTCGTTTTCCAATTCTTCCCGGTGAATTGTGCCTTTGCTACTTTCATTTCCAATTCTTACGGTGGTTCGTTCAAGATTCCTTTTCCTATGTCCGCATATCAATTTATTCGTTGTTTCAATCCTACCGGTGGTTCGATGAAGGCCTTCCCAAGTTTGCGCAATATCTATCTTAATCCTTCCTATGAGAATAAGTAGTATGCCAAATCCGTTGCTTGTCATCAATCTAAATTGGTGAAGACTAAGCATAATGTAATTCTTATTCTTGTTTCATCCAAGTGTTTAATCCTTTCTTTTGGAGTTCGTTCATGATATCAAATTCTTGATTTCAAGTTGTTTATCTTTCCTTTTCGGAGCTCCAAGTTATTTCAATTATATCATTTCAAACCTTCATCTAATCATTGCAAGGCTTCTCCCGGAGTTCTTTTCAATTTTTCCATTTCGTTTGATCATTCTTTTATTATCGGAGTTCTTCATGGAGGCTCTACATGGTGGGTCATCAAGGGTTCTTTCATTCTTCAATTGTTCTTCAAGATTTCCTCTTGGAGTTAAGATCCGCCAAGCTATACTCTAAAATAAACATGGTGTTCAACACATGTTTTGTTTTGAGGAGTTCAAGCATTTTTCATCTTGCATTCCGAAGTGCAATTCTCTCTCTCTTATCTTTTGAGGTTGTGTTATGTCACTCTTGACAATTTGAGTTTGCGTTTAATGATTCACATGTTGTCAAGAATGAGATATTTTAAATCCACTAATCTCTTCATTGGATTTATCTTGTGTCATATTTCACCTATAGCCTTCTCGAAGGAATGCTGCTATTATGGTGCTTATCAATGATCCAAGTTTTCTCCTATCCTCTAGACGAGAGAAGATTTCATATCTTCGTTGATCTCAAGCAAGCAATTGTTTTTGTTAGTGGCAGAATTTCACCTCAAGTTTTGAGATGTTTTCCATAAGCCCACTACAAGCTTGTTCTTTTAGTTGTTGTTTTTTTCCAACAACTCCGTTATAACCTTCTTGCAAAGATACTTTCCAAATTCATTTGTGGAAGGTATTGTCATTTTCTTCTCCATTCTTTATTCCAAGGATCTATCTTCCGGAGGCATTGTAATGTTGCTCTCTTCACTCATCTTCTTGGTTTGTGAGGACCGTGTTCTTTTCATGCTTATCCATTTCCAACCGGAGTGTCGTGCCCTCTTTTCAAGTTCTTTCCATTCTGTCAAGTTTTGTCTCCTTCCTCAACCGGACTGTGGCCTGAAATCTTTCTTACCCCTTGTGCCATTCTTTCATCAGTTCCGGTGGAAATGTGTTGTTAAATTCATCGAGTATCCTCTCATCTTGTCAAGATCATGTTCAATTCCTTCCATTTACAGTCGGAGTGCTGCCCAAATTATATCATTCTTATTCCTTCCCTATTTTGGTTTTAACCGGAGTGGTTTAAATATCTATCATGTCAATTAACCTCAAGGTTCACATGGTGTTCCTTGTTTCTCTTTTCTACCGGTGTGCTTTCATATTCCTTTTGATCCGTTAAGCTCTCGTTTCATATTCTTCAACCTACAAAGGTTCTCGCAATGTTCCTTGTTCCTCTTGCTGAACGGAGTGTTTTAAATTTTGTTCATCTCCGTTGTGTCATTTCCTCAAGCTTTGCGACCTCTCAAGGTTCTTTGGTTTCACTCATTTGTCAAAGAAGCAATTAGTTTTACCTCTTCTCTTCCCCTTCCGTTTATCTCTGGTGCCATCCTAGATCTCGGGACGAGATCCTCTTGTAGTGGTGGAGTGTTGTGACGCCCCGAGACCGACGCTCCAGACGCCTGCCATGTTTTGCGTGACCGTCGTGCGTTTTATTTGTGTGTTGCATTCATCATCGCATCATTTGCATTGCATCGGCACTTCGTTGCCGTCATGTTTTAAAACTTGCATTCGCTCGTCGTTGACGTTTCTCCTTTTGCCTTCATCACCTTCCCTCGGATCGCCTTGCCTGCGTTCACCGTTTCAGACCTATCGTATTTTTCGCTTCCCTCTTGACCGTGACCGTCTAACCCCTCCTTGCGCAGTGCATAGTCCCCTCCCGCGCGTCCGAAAGTTGTCCCGTACCCGACCCGGTTTGTTGTTATCGTTGGGTCCGGATCATCCCCTAACATCTACAAAACATCTCCATTTTGTTATTTGGACTTCCCTACCTATTTATTCTCATCCGTCGGATTTTGATCGGATGATCCAAACTCCCCACTTTTCCCATACATATATAGTCTACCCCTAGTCCATTTGAACCAAACCTATTTTCTAGAGATCCTCCCCTGTCCAGCCACCGCCGCCACTCCTCCTGTCTCGTCTTCCTCGGGATCCTCCCAGATCCCCTTCTCACCCAACCAGCGCTCGAGGCATCCCCTCGATCCACCCGATCCAGCCACCAATCCAACCCATCCACCACCTCGCCCTACCTCCTCCTCGACCTCATCGCAAGCAGCAGCGCCCGAGCGCTCCTCCACCTCGCGACCTCGTCGTCGGCGACCCGTGGACCAGGCCGCCCCCGTGACCCTGCCCTTTCTATTCCTCCCTTCTTCTTCCCGTGCCTCACATCTCTCTGTTCCCTCTAACTCTCTCTCTCTCTCCCACAGGAGCCCATGGCGGAAGAGCCCCGCGTCATCCGAGTCCAGCCGCCGGTGGGCCTCCAGCTCCTCCCGAGCAAGGGCCTCGCGCTCCTGGAGCCCCTGCATCCTCTCGTTCCAGAAGGAGGCGAGCCTTCCCAAGTTTCTCCTCGACTCCTCTGCCTCACCAGGCCAAGCCGCCTCCTGCATCGCGTCGCCGACCTCCTCTCCAGCAAGGCCCGTTCCCTTCTTCTCCTTCCTCCACTTCTCTCGCCCTCTATCTGATTTATGTTGCGCCGCCGTTCTTTTGCAGGAGCCACCTCCGCCGCCCTTGCCCGTTCTGGCCGGATCCCGCCGCCTGGGCCCCGTCCCCGGCCACCGGTGCCCTCGCCGGAGACCATCTGCGCCGCCCGTCAAGTCTAGCGCCTCTGCTTCGCTCGCCTGAGCCAGCGCCTCGTCCCGCCTGCTGCTGCTTCTGTTCTTCAGAAGCGAACAGCTCGCCCGCTCACCCCGTTGACCGCAGTCGCGCGTGGCCTCCGCGCCTGGGCCAGCAGCCTCCCCTTGCCTTCTCCAGATCCGGCCCAGTTCGCCTCTGCCTCACCGGGCCAAGCCCATGGGTGAGAAGCCCCTCCAGTACCCCCTCCTGTACAATATCGGACCAGCAAGATGCGGCCCGTGTTATTTTTTTTCCTGCGCTGCGATTTTAGCATTATCCAGGAGTTTATAGTTTACAGAAAAACCCTTGAACTTCATGCATATAATAACTCTTTAACCGTGCATCGGATTAAAATAATTCAAACATGTAAAATGCTTAGAATTTCATCTAGTTTCATAATTGGCCACTTTCACCCATGTTAAAATTGTTTAAAATGCTGTTTGATTAAATTTGCTCAAATAACATGTTAAAATGATTTATTTCATAACTAAATAACCGTAACTCGGATTTTAATAAATTATATATGTAAATGCGGTAGAAAAATGCCTAGTTTAACTTGGTGCACTTCATTTTCCTGTTTAACAAGATTAAAATTGTGTTTATGGCAGAACAGTACCAAATCTAAATTATGGACATGAGGATTTTCCGGGAATTGTTGTTTGTCATTCCGGCCTCATTTAAATTGCCTAAAAATGTGTAGTTTACTTATGTCTCACCTCTTGCCATGTTAATCAACATTTAATATTGTTGGGTACATAAATGAGAGAGAACTAAATAATTGATGTGGTGTTTCGTCAATATGCAACTCGTTGCATATTGAGCTCCACTTAATTTGTAGTGTTGTTTGTTGCACTTTGCCATGCCATGCCTCATTAAACCGGACATGCATCATATTTGTTTTTGCATCATGCCATGTGTATGTGGTGGTTGTTTACTAGGTTTTTTGTTTCTTTCCGGGTAGCTTCTCTCGTTAGCTTCGGTTTCGTTCCGGAGTTGTGAGGATTCGTTCGACTACATTCGTTTGTCTTCTTCATGGACTCGTTCTTCTTCCTAGCGGGATCGCAGGCAAGATGACCACCCCTCGAAATCACTTCTATCTTTGCTTTGCTAGTTGCTCGTTCTATTGCCATGATGTGCTACCTACCACTTGCTATATCATGCCTCCCATACTGCCATGTCAGCCCCTAACCTTTTCACCCTTCCTAGCAAAACGTTGTTTGGCTATGTTACCGCTTTTGCTCAGCCCCTCTTATAGCGTTGCTAGGTGCAGGTGAAGATGAAGATTGCTCCATGTTGGATTATGTTTATGTTGGGATATCACAATATCTCTTATCTTAATTAATGCATCTATATACTTGGTAAAGGGTGGAAGGCTCGGCCTTATGCCTGGTGTTTTGTTCCACTCTTGCCGCCCTAGTTTCCGTCATACCGGTGTTATGTTCCTTGATTTTGCGTTCCTTACGCGGTCGGGTGATTTATGGGACCCCCTTGACTGTTCGCTTTGAATAAAACTCCTCCAGCAAGGCCCAACCTTGGTTTTACCATTCGCCTACCTAAGCCTTTTTCCCTTGGGTTCTGCAGACTCAAGGGTCATCTTTATTTTAAACCCCCGGGCCAGTGCTCCTCTGAGTGTTGGTCCAACCCGTCAGTCGCCGGTGGCCACCAGGGGCAACTCTGGGCTGGCCTACCGGAAGCTTGGACAAACCGGTGTGCCCTGAGAACGAGATATGTGCAGCTCCTATCGGGATTTGTCGGCACATTTGGGCGGCTTTGCTGGTTTTGTTTTACCATTGTCGAAATGTCTTGTAAGCCGGGATTCCGAGACTGATCGGGTCTTCCCGGGAGAAGGTTTATCCTTCGTTGACCGTGAGAGCTTATAATGGGCTAAGTTGGGACACCCCTGCAGGGTTATATCTTTCGAAAGCCGTGCCCGCGGTTATGTGGCAGATGGGAATTTGTTAATATCCGGTTGTAGAGAACTTGACACTTGACCCTAATTAAAACACATCAACCGCGTGTGTAGCCGTGATGGTCTCTTTTCGGCGGAGTCCGGGAAGTGAACACGGTTTCTGGGTTATGTTTGAAGTAAGTAGGAGTTCAGGATCACTCTTGATCATTGCTAGTTCACGACCGTTCCGTTGCTTCTCTTCTCGCTCTCATTTGCGTATGTTAGTCACCATATAAGCTTAGTGCTTGCTGCAGCTCCACCTCATTACCCCGTCCTTTCCTTTAAGCTAAAATAGTCTTGATCTCGCGGGTGTGAGATTGCTGAGTCCTCGTGACTCACAGATACTTCCAAAACAGTTGCAGGTGCCAGGGATACCAGGGCGGGTGACGCAACCGAGCTCAAGTGGGAGCTCGATGAAGATCTTGTCCGTTGTGTTGCTTCTTTTCATGTTGATCAGTAGTGGTGCCCAGTTGGGGACGATCAGGGATCTAGCAGTTGGGTTGTCTTCTTTTATTTTGGTTCCGTAGTCGGACCTATGTGTGTATCTCTGATTGATGTATGATTTATTAATGTATTGTGTGAAGTGGCGATTGTAAGCCAACTCTTTATCCCATTCTTGTTCATTACATGGGATTGTGTGAAGATGACCCTTCTTGCGACAAAACCACAATGCGGTATGCCTCTAAGTCGTGCCTCGACATGTGGGAGATATAGCCGCATCGTGGGTGTTACAAACCAAGCCAAGAGGAAGCATTGGTGAAGTTCTTGTGCACAAACAAGGAAATATTTGCATGGGAACCCAATCAGCTGGTGGGGGTCCCGAGAGAGGTGATTCAGCATCACTTAAGGGTGTGCCCCAATGTACGCCTTGTGAAGCAGCGGGCGAGGCGGCAGTTCGCGGAGAAGCATGCCTTCATCGTCCAAGAAACCCACAAGTTGGAGGCGGCGGGTGCCATTCGTGAGGTGTAGTACCCCGAATGGCTGGCAAACCCCGTCGTTGTGCGGAAGAAAGGCGGGAAGGAGCGAATGTGCGTCGACTTCACCAACCTCAACAAGGCCTGCCCCCAAGATCCGTTCCGCTTCCACGCATTGACCAGATCGTCGACTCCACCGCCGAGTGCGACCTGTTGTGGTTCTTGGATGCATTCTCAGGGTATCACCAGATCAAGATGGCGGTGGAAGATGTAGAGAAGACAGCCTTCCTGACCCCGTGCGGGGTGTATTGCTACACTTGCATGCCTTTCGGACTGCGCAACGCGGGCGCGACCTTTCAGCGGTTGATGCATATCGCCTTAGGGCGACAGCTCGGGAGAAACGCGGAGGCCCACGTCGACGACCTCGTGGTGAAGTCTCGGGAGGCCCGAACCTTGATCCAAGATCTAGAGGAGACTTTCGCGAGCCTGCGCCAGGTGAACTTGCGACTTAATCTGGAGAAGTGCGTGTTTGGTGTCTCTTCGGGCAAGCAGCTGGGTTTCCTCGTATCCCACAGAGGGATCGAGGCGAACCCAGAGAAGATCAAGGCCATTGAAGACATGAGCCCACTTCAAACCCTAAAGGAAATGCAGAAGCTGGCCGGTCGGGTAACTGCGTTGGGGCGCTTCATCTCCAAGCTGGGAGAGCGCGCCCTACCCTTCTTCAAGCTGATGAAAAAGAAGGGCCCGTTCGAGTGGACCCCGGAGGCAGACCAAGCTTTTCTAGACCTCAAGAGAAACCTGACCAGCCCTCCAGTGATGGTAGCGCCACGACCTCTCGAGCCCCTGGTGCTTTATCTTGCCGCCACCCCGTACTCCGCCAGCGCGGCTTTGGTGGCGGTTCGGGAAGAGCACCAGGCCAAAGGTGCATCGCGCCAAGCCACGCCACCAGCTGAGCCGACGCAAGATCAGGAAGGCGCCGCAAGAACCGCAGCAGCGTCGACAAAGGACCAAGCTCGGCAGGGCGGTGCCGCCAAGGTCCCGACAAGCGATCAAGCGTCGGGGGTTCCGCTACCTCAGGAAGCACCCCAACTCCCGCAAGACACGAGCCTCACCAACGTGCCTGCTCTCATTGAGCACCCAGTGTATTTCGTCAGCATGGTGCTACGGGACGCAAGGGCATGATATCCCATGCCTCAGAAGCTCTTGCTCGCGCTCCTAGTGTCCTCGCGGAAGTTGCGGCACTACTTCCAGGGTCACCCCATCAAGGTTGTTTCAGCCTACCCATTGGAGAGGGTGCTCTGGAGCCCAAACTCTGCCAGAAGGGTCGCTGAGTGGAACATCGAGCTGCAGGCGTTCCAGTTGGAGTTCAGCACTACCAGGGTCATCAAGGGAGCTGCACTCGCTGATTTCGTGGCGGAATGGACGGATGCCCCGACGCTTGAAGAAGGAAAAGACCGGTCCACCTCACCGGGGAGTGAGGCGCCATACGGCCGGGTCATGTATTTCGATGGCGCCTTCGCGCACTAGGGCGTGGGGGCTGGAGCAGTACACATCTCGCCCACACAGGACAAGCTCTACTATGCTATGCAGCTCTGCTTTCAACAGGGCGAGAAGGTCTCCAACAACATTGCAGAATACGAAGGCCTCATAGCTGGCCTGAAGGCTGCGGTAGCTCTGGGGGTGAAGCGCCTCACCGTTAGGGGCGACTCGTAGCTCCTCATCAACTTCTCCAACAAGGTATACGAGCCGAAGGACGAGCACATGGAGGCGTACCTCGCGGAGCTGCGCAAGATGGAGAAGCAGTTCCTGGGCCTGGAGTTGCAGCACGTGCCCCGTGGCACCAACAAAGAAGCTGACGACATCGCTAGAAGGGCATCCAGGTGGCAGCCCCAAGAGCTTGGCGTCTTCGAGGAGCGGCTCTTCAAGCCATCAGCAACACCACCACTTTTGAGAACAGCTTAGCCTCGGGAGGAGCTCCCGCAGCCGCCTGCCACAGGAGCCCCAGCCTGAGGCCCGACCTCAGGAGCGCGCCTACTCTTGGCGCTCGAGCCCCAAGAGGGATGCTGGACCAAGTTATTCAAGGAGTACCTAATGCAAGGGGCGCTGCCGGAGAAGAGGAGGATGCAGAGCGCGTGGCCCGGCAAGCCACGACATACTGCATCCGAGACGGTGAGTTGTACAGGAAGCGACCAAATGATGTTTCACTGCGTTGCATCTCCAGAGACCAGGGGAAGGAGTTGCTATCTGACATACACGGAGGGGACTGCGGGCACCACTCGTCATCACGGACCCTCGTCGGCAAGGCGTTCCGTAGCGGATTCTACTGGCCCACGGCGCTCAACAACGCAGCCGAGTTGGTGAAGTCCTATGAAGCCTGCCAGTTCCACGCCAAGAAGATCCATCAGTCCGCTCAGGGCCTCCAGACCATCCCACTCACATGGCCGTTCGCGGTCTGGGGGCTGGATATCTTGGGCCCGTTCCCTCGAGCGCCTGGGGGCTACCGCTACCTCTACGTTGCCATTGACAAGTTCACCAAGTGGGCGGAGGTGGAAGCCGTTCGCACCATCCTAGCTGGTTCCGCGGTCAAGTTTATCAAGGGTCTCGTGAGCCGCTTGGGGGTCCCCAACCGCGTTATCACTGATAACGGTTCGCAGTTCACCAGTAATCTCTTCAAAATATACTGTGCTAACCTTGGAACGCATATCTACTACGCTTCGGTGGCGTACCCCAGGAGCAATGGTCAGGCCGAACGCGCCAACGCGGTGGTCCTGAGGGGCCTCAAGACCAGGACTTTCAAGAAGAAGCTGGAGGCCTGCGGCAGGGGCTGGTACGAGGAGCTCCAGTCCGTGTTGTGGTCCATCCGCACCACCTCCACCAAGCCGATGGGCGAGACCCCATTCTTCCTCGTCTACGGGGCAGAAGAAGTCCTCCCTCACGAGGTCAAGCATCGCTCCACACGGGTCCTGGCATTTATTGAAATGCAAGAGGACGCCACGCGTGGGATGGACCTCGTGCTGGGGGAGGAACGCCGCCACGAAGCCGCGCTACGGGCGGCAAGGTATCAGCAGGCGCTGCGGCGATACCACTGCCGCAACATCCGCTCCAGGACACTCGAGGTGGGCGACCTCGTCCTGAGGCGGGTCCTCTCTAGGGAGGGGCTGCACAAGCTCTCACCCATGTGGGAGGGCCCGTTCAGGGTCGTCCATGTCTCCAGGCCTGGCACTGCGCGCCTGGAAACGCAGGACGGGGTGCCCATCCAGAACGCCTGGAACATCTAGCACCTCCGGAAGTTCTACCCATGAAGCAAGGCCCAGCGACTGTGAAGAAAGGCCCAGTGCCTGTGAAGAAGGCCCAGTGCCTGTGAAGAAGGCCCAGTGCCTGTGAAGATCGCCGCCCGTGACACGCTCACGTAATAATGAGTGGGGCTGTACATGCCCCGGAGTCTCAGGAGTGCCGCCCTCGGGCCTCGGGGGCTCCCTCCCACGTCTTAGTGGCAGCACTTAGCTCCGCGCTGGTGAGAAGACTTTAAGACTAGACTAGGTGCCGGACGCGGCTTTTCATTTGCTTTCCGTAGTTGGCTCGCCTTCTTTTAAACGAAGTTTGCTTCTGGTGTTCCTTGCTGATTTGGTTCCGTCGCCTTTTGCCGCTATTTCTGACTCTAGTTAGCCTGTGTTCTCTCTCTTGCATACCTCGCGAGGGTGCTAGGTAGGTGCCCTCGCGAGCGTTTTTCCTTCTCTCTGCCTTCCGTCTGCTTTCTCGCGAGGCACCCTCGCTCGAGCCCACAAGCTGGCACATCTCTCCTAATGAGTGCCCCTCGGGTACCGCGATATGAAGCGCTGGGTCAAGGCTTAGGTGAACGATAAGTCTCCTAGCGAGCTTCCTAACGAATTTTTTGCAGTTCCTGAGCGACCACTAAGTCAAGACGGGCACGAGGAAAAAAGTGCCTCGTGAAGAGGAGGCTACCCCTAATGCGCCAAGCTAAGTTATCTCTGCACAAAATAACGACACAGCACGGAAACAACAAACATAGCATAATGATTGAGGAATCATAGTTCAATACACGCCCCTCCAGGGCCCATACTGGTTTCATTTTTGATGTAGGAAGGAAAGGAAGAACAAAACAAAAGCGGCGCTTGCCCCTACAGCGGTCCATGGGTGCAGGCCCTTGGCGACGTCCCGAGCTCAGCCGGACACCTCCTCGCGCTTCACGGAGGCGCGACGACGAGACGACCCGCTACCACCTTCGAAACGAGCGCGGCGGCGTGGCGGCTGGTCATAGCCGCCACTGCTGGAGATATCGCCGAGAGAAGAGCCACCGTAGCTGGATGAGGCGTGGCCGGTACCTAGGGCGGGTTCGCCCTCGTCCTTGTCGCGGCCGTCGCCGAGGCCGAGCACCTCCTCACCGTCGTTCACCTCGGGGCAGCACCCGGCACGGAGACCGTCCTCCCTGAACACCCTCACATAGAGGGTCGCGTCACGATCAAACTTGAAGTGGAGGGTGCACCACCTGCCCAGGCCACGCAGGCGGGCAAACGTCTACCAACCGCGAGCCAGGGCTATGTTGCCCGCGGCGGAGACCTCGACCACGACCCAAGAAGCCCTGCTGCAGCAACCGTCCGCCTGCAGCCAGAACCCACCTGGGCCAGAGGCTGGTAGCTCGTCGACGAAGAAACGCGGAAGTTGAAGCCAGTTGCCGGCTGGGTCCTCCGACCAGACAATGAACTCCGGCAGCACCTTTGCCGAGTGGAAGCGCGACCGGGGAGGAGGTGCGTCCCCCTTCATCGACGGGGCTGCCGCGAACGTAGCGACTCCTGCCACGCGGAGCGGCGCCACCCCGGGAGCGGGGGGCCGCGGCGGGGGTCGCGGTGTGCTTACGGGGACAGCCGCATCCGCGCTTGGGCACAGGGGAGCCGGGCCCCTCGCGAGGGGCCTTCCCGTTCTCCGTGGCAGAGAACCTCTTCGACGGCGCCATTGCTTCTAGCAGAGGAGCAAGGAGGAAGAAGCAAGCGGACTGGGAAGAGATCGGCGACGGGGCTCTGCCCCCCTCCCCATTTATAGCAAGAGAAGGCCAACCAACGCCTCCCACGATCGCAGGTAATGATGGTTTTCCCTTGCATGTCGCAGGGACTTGTCAAGTCAGGCAGTTGCCGAGGTAGCGTGGGGAAGCGGAGATGCCCACGTCCAGTCAACCGCCACGAGTTGACCAGAGCCGCAGGCTATTGGGGCCCGCGGCGCTCCGCACTTGACCTTTGGCTTCGCCTCGAAGCCAAGCCCGAGCGTGCCTTGGGCCCGGTGGCTACTGTCGGCGTTCTGGGAACGGGGGTCCCCAGACTTGCCTGCCTGGGGCCCACGGTGTGGCTCTGCACGTGGGCCCGTACGGCCCATCTTCATCAACAAGGCATTCAAGACCCTCGCGAGGGGCCAAGCCTCGTGAGGCGGACGACACAAGACCGCCTCAGGAGCGGCCTCACCAGGTTGGCTCGCGAGGGGCGGAGAGATCAAGGCAAGTCAAACCACGCGAGGTTCTCATGACGTGAGCCATGACGATCAAGATCAGGCGGGCGCCAGGCGGGCGCCAGCACGCGCAGGCCCTTTGGTGCTAAGGAAGCGACCACAGGCGTGGACTACCGAGGCATCAAGCAAAGGTTTCCATATTGGTGCAACGAGACCAAGACCAGCAGGACGGCAAGACGGAGGTCACCATGGAGCCCAAGGCGGCGTCACTGCCAAAGCCTTTTGCAGGCGAATACCACTTTTGTCAGGATAAGCTGTACTAGTTGTCCCCTTTCAAATTGGCCGTTGTTGGCTCCCTTCCGGCTCAATATTTGGGGAGAGGACCAGGGCCTATATAAGTAGAACTAGCCACCACCGTAGGAGATAACTCATTCGGAGGCATCTCATCTGATCCAGAGCGCACGAACACCTCAACCTCAAGAGGCTGTTCTTCCCATTGTACTATTCATCATCAGCCCAAGAGGCAATCCACCACCACCACACTGGAGTAGGGTATTACACAATAACGGTGGCCGGAACTAGTATAAACCCTGTGTCCCTTGTGTTGCAAGTTCGTTGAGCTCGTCCGTGAGATCTTAGCAAGCTAGGACGTAGATCGGTAGGGGGGAACTTCGCGCGCACCCCAGAGTTCGAACCTTAAGGGCTTTGCCGGTACCCGTGATCCGACACAAGGCGAAGCTCGCAAAGCAGCGGCTGCTCCGACAGACCACCAAGCCCCTGAAGCCGAAGACCCCGAAGAGACACCTCAACCCCCGGAGGCCGAAGACTCCATCAGCTCTCCCGCCCTCATCGAGCACCCGGTGTACTTCATCAGCATAGTGCTGCGGGATGCGAGGGCATGATACCCCATGCCTCAGAAGATCCTACTCGCGCTCCTGGTGGCCTCGCGCAAGCTGCGCCACTACTTCCAGGGTCACCCCATCAAGGTCGTCTCGGCTTACCCGCTGGAAAGAGTGCTCAGGAGCCCCAATGCTGTTGGGCGAGTCGCTGAATGGAACATCGAGCTGCAAGCGTTTGACTTAGAGTTCAGTACGACCAGGGTCATCAAGGGGGCTGCGCTTGCAGACTTTGTGGCGGAATGGACTGACGCCCCAGAGCTCGAAGCAGGCGAGAACCAATCCTTATCTCCAGGGAGCGAAGCGCTGGACGGCTGGGTCATGTACTTCAACTGCGCGTTCTCACGCCAGGGCGCGGGGGCTGGAGCGGTGCTCATCTCGCCCACCCAGGACAAGCTCTAATACGCCGTGCAGCTCTGCTTCCAGCAAGGCGAGAAGGTCTCCAATAACATAGCAGAGTACGAGGGCCTCATAGCTGGCCTCAGGGCTGCGATGGCCCTGGGGGTGAGGCGTCTCACCATCAAGGGCGACTCAGCTCCTCGTCAACTTCTCCAACAAAGTATATGAGCCAAAAGACGAGCACATGGAGGCATACCACGCGGAGGTGCGCAAGATGGAGAAGCAGTTCTCGGGTCTGGAATGGCAACATGTGCCCCATGGCACCAACAAGGAAGCCGACGACATCGCCAGAAGGGCATCCAAGCGGCTACCTCAAGAACCTGGCGTCTTTGAGGAGCGGCTCTTCAAGCCATCAGCAAGACCGCCGCTCTCAAGAACAACGCTACCTCGGGAGGAGCTCCCCCAGCTACCTGCCTCAGGAACCCCGGCCTGCGGCCCGACTTCGGGAGGGCGCTTGCTCTTGGCGCTCGAACCTTAGGAAGGGTGCTGGATCAAGGAATTCAAGGAATACCTGACGCAAGGGACGCTGCCGGAAGAGGAGGAGGACATGGAGCGTGTGGCCCGACAAGCCACGACGTACTGCATCTGGGACGGTGAGTTATACAGGAAGCGGCCAAATGACGTTTCCTTGCGTTGCATCTCTAGGGATCTAGGAAGAGAGCTGTTGGCCGACATACACGGCGGGGACTGCGGGCACCAATCGTCGTCACGGACCCTCGTCGGCAAGGTGTTTCGTAGTGGATTCTACTAGCCCACGACGCTCAACGACACGACTGAGTTGGTGAGGTCCTGCGAGGCCTGCCAGTTCCACGCCAAGCAGATTCGTCAGCCGGCTCAGGGCCTCCAGACCATCCCACTCTCATGGCCGTTCCCGGTCTGGGGGCTGGACATCTTGGGCCCGTTCCCTCGAGCGCCTGGGGGCTACCGCTACCTCTACGTCGCCATCGAAAAGTTCACCAAGTGGGCGGAGGTAGAAGCCGTCCGCACCATCCCAGCTGGCTCCACGGTCAAGTTTATCAAGGGTCTCGTGAGCCGGTTCGGGGTCCCCAACCGCATCATCACCGATAACGGCTCGCAGTTCACTAGTAACCTCTTCAAGACATATTGTGCTAACCTTGGAACACAGATCTGCTATGCTTCGGTGGTGCACCCTAGGAGCAACGGTCAGGCCGAACGCGCCAACGCAGAGGTCCTGAGGGGCCTCAAGACCAGGACCTTCAAGAAGAAGCTCGAGGCCTACGGCAGGGGTTGGCATGACGAGCTCCAGTCCGTGCTGTGGTCCATCCACACCACCGCCACCAAGCCAACGGGTGAGACCCCATTCTTCCTCGTCCACGGAGAAGAAGCGGTTCTCCCTCACAAGGTCAAACATTGTTCCGCGTGGGTCCTGGCATTTGATGAGGCGCAGCAGGACGCCATGCGCGGGATGGACCTTGTGCCAGGGGAGGAAAGCCGCCGTGAAGCCACGCTACGAGCGGCAAGATATCAGCACGCGCTGCGGCGGTACCACTGCCCCAACATCCACTCGAGGACGCTCGAGGTGGGTGACCTTGTCCCGAGGCGGGTGCTCTCCAGGGAAGGGCTGCATAAGCTCTCACCCATGTGGGAGGGCCCGTTCAAGGTTGTCCACGTCTCCAGGCCTTGCGCCGCGCGCCTGGAGACGCAGGACGGGGACCCATCCAGAATGCCTGGAACATCCAGCACCTCCGAAAGTTCTACCCTTGAAAAAAGGCCTAGCGCCTGTGAAGAAGGCCCAGTGCCTATGAAGGTCTCCACTCGTGACACTCTCACGTAATAATGAGTGGGGTTGTACATGCCACGGAGTCTCAGGAGTGCCGCCCTCGGGCCTCTGGGGCTCCCTCCCACGTCCTAGTGGCAGCACTTAGCTCTATGCTGGTGAGAAGACAAGAAGACTAGACTAGGTGTCGGACGCGGCTTTTCATTTGCTTTCCGTAGTTGGCTCGCCCCTCTTTAATCAAAATTTGCTTTCTGGTGTTCTCTTGCTGGTCTCGCCCTGTCGCTTTCTGCCTCTGTCCTGCCTTCGTTTCTCTATTTTGCCTGTACTCTCTCTCGCGTCCCTCGCGAGGGGGCTGGACAGGTGCCCTCGTGAGCGTCTTGTTTTTTCGCGAAGCACCCTCATTCGAGCGGCAAGCTGGCGCTCCTCCCCTAATCTGTGCCCCACGGGTACCGCGATGCGAGGCGCTGAGTCATGGCTGGTGGCGACGCCTGCGATCAAGGCTCGAAATTCCTTAACTAAATTTTTTTTCCAGTTCCCAAAATGCCTGGCCAGGTGCTGAGGAATGCGTGCCTCGTGAGGCGGAGACTACTTCAAACACGGCAAGCTAAGTTACTCCTACGCACCTATATAAGACATTTATGCTGCGACATAATACATGAACCATAAACATAGCATAATAACTGGGAAATCATAGTTCGTTGCACGCCCCTCCAGGGCCCCATACTGGTTTCTCTCTTAGGGCTTGTTTGGATAGCTGCTTTATAGAGAATCAGTTATATATAATCCCGTTTCAGGCTCTAAATAACTCAAAACTCTGTTTGGCTAATCTAACTAATTCGTGGATAAGCAAAAATGGGTTCTCATAATACCCAAAATATGAGTTTTTGGAAAAACGGGTCCCAGACGTTTTTATGAAAACGCGTTTTAGAAAAAGCCGGGCGGGCTGCGTCGTCGACTCGCCGTAACACCAACGTCTGCCCCTTTGTTCCTGCTACTTCCTGCTGGTATCCTAGCCACATCGCTGCCGACTAGCTCATCTAAGGTGAGTAGTATTGCTTCCCGAAGCCCTGGATGAGCACCTCGATGGAGCGGCACACGGTGCAACAACGCGCATGGAGGCAGGGATGTACGGCGACGTCAAGGCCTCCAATGTGTTCCTCAAGGTGGCCATGGGCGCTCGGCTCTACGACTTTGGCTCCATGCTCGCCGGGTTCATGGCGGCCTTCCGCCCGCCATGCTATGTGCTAGCTCTTCCTGCTACGTCAACCGTGCCCGCACTACATCTGCTCCGGCTTGCTCACCGGAGCGGACGTGTACAACCTCATCATGCTGCCTCTCGGCTCGAGCTGCTCACCGTCATGCAACTGTTTTTGCGACTGACGGTTCCTGACCTCCGCCGTCGACCTTCGCGCCGATGATTAAGGATGTATCATGCGACGACACGCATAGGCTCGTCGACCAAGCTGTCTATGGTTAACGACCGCACTGGCAGCGGTACAGCTTGTGAACAAGAGATTGTATGTACGTGTATCAAAGCATCGAAGAAGATTCAGAGGAAGGACATTTGGTTGTGACATGAAAATCCATTGAATACTTGACCCAGCCAAACTAGTAGCCATATTTGACGTTTTTAAGGCCAAACAAAGTACTCTACAAATCAGTTTTACCAAACCAACAACTTAAAACTGGTTTTCCTAAAAATCCTCATAAAACTGGTATTGCTAAAACTTATCCTAAATACTAGTTATCCAAACAACACCTTAATGTAGGAAGGAAAGGAACAACAAAATAAAAGCGGCGCGTGCCCCCATAGCGGTCCCCGAGGGCGGGCTCTTGGTGCCGGCTCAGCCAGACCCCTCCTCGCGCTTCACGGCGGCGCGACGACGAGACGACCCGCTGCCACCTTTGAAGCGGGCGCGGTGGCATGGCGGCTGGTCGTAACCACCGCTGCTGGAGCTGTCGCCGGAGGAAGAACCGCCCTAGCTGGGCGAGACATGGTCGGACCAAGGGCGGGTTTGCCCTCATCCTCGTCACGACCATCGCCAAGGCCGACCACCTCGCCGCCGTCGTTGACCTCGGGGCAGCACCTGGCGCGGTGACCATCTTCCCCAAACACCCTCACGTAGAGGGTCGCGTCGCCGTCGTACTTGAAATGGAGGGTGCACATCTTGCCCAGGCCGCATGCACGGGCGAACGTCTGCTAGCCGCGGGCCAGCGCTATGTTGCCCGCGACAGAGACCTCAACCGCGACCCAGGAAGCCCTGCTGCAGCAGCTGTCCGCCTGCAGCCAGAGCCTGCCTGGACCTGCGGCCGGTAGCTCGTTGGCGAAGAAGCGCGGGAGCTGAAGCCAGTTGCCGGCCGGCTTCTCTGACCAGACGACGAACTCCACCAGCACCTCCGCCGAGTGGAAGCGTGGCCGGGGAGGCCGTGTGACCACGGCACATCTCCCTTCACCGACAAGGCTGCCACGACCGGGGCGACCCCCACCACGCGAAGCGGCCCCACCGCGGCTACAGGGAGCAGCAGCGAGGGTCGCGGTGTGCTTGCGGGACGGCCGCGTCCACTCTTGGGCACCGGAGAGCCGGGCCCCTCCTGACAGGCCTTCCCCTTCTCCACGGCGGAGAACCTCTTCGACGGCGCCATTGGTGTCACTACTGGCAATGGAGTGAAGGGGGAAAAGCGAGCGGAATGGGAAGAGATGGGCGACGGGGGCTCTGCCCCCTCCCCATTTATAGCAGGAGAAGGCCAACCAGTGGCCCCATGATCACAGGTAATGATGGTTTTTCCTTGCATGCAGCAGGGACTCGTAAAGTGGGCAGTTGCCGAGGCGGCGTGGGGAAGCGGAGACGCCCACGTCCAATCAAACGCCACGCGTCGACCAAGACCGCAGGCTATTGGGGCCTGCAGTGCTTCGCACTTGCCCTTTGGCTTCGCCTCGAAGCCAAGTCCGAGCACGCCTTTGGCCCGGGGGCTACTGTCGGTGTTCTAGGAACGGGGTTCCCTAGACTTGCCTGCGTGCGGCCCACGGCGTGGCTCTGCGAGCGGGCCCGTACGGCCCATCTTCACGAACGAGCACTCAAGACCCTCGTGAGGGGCCAAGCCTCGCGAGGTGGACGACACGAGACCTCCTCGGGAGCGGCCTCACCAGGATGGCTCGTGAGGGGCGAAGAGATCAAGGCAAGGAAAACCTTGCGAGGTTCTCATGACGTGAGCCGTGAAGATCAAGGCCAGGCGGGCGCCAGCGCGCACAGTGTCCATGTTTCCTCTTTGGTGCTAAGGAGGCAAGCATAGACGAGGAGTACCGAGGCATCAAGCAAAGGTTTCCATATCGGTGCAATGAGGCCAAGACCAGCAGGACGGCAAGACGGAGGTCATCGTGGAGCCCAAGACGGCGTCACCACCAGAGCCTTTGGCAGGCGAAGACTACTTTTGTCAGGATAGCTTGTACTAGCTGTCCCCTTTTAAATTGGCCGTTGTGGCATCCCTTCCCGCTCAATATTTGGGAAGAGGATCAGGGCCTCTATAAATAGGACTAGTCACCACAGTAGGAGGCATCGGATCCTCACCCACCAGAACTCATCTCGAGCGATCCTCACCCACACACCAGCTCACCAAGCACAAGAACAGCTCACCTCAGGAGGCTGTTCTTCCCCTTGTACTGTTCATCCTCAGCCCAAGAGGCAATCCACCACTGTAACACCCCGAGACTGACGCTCCAGATGCCTTCCTTGTTTTTTGTTATCGTCGTGTGTTTATTTGTTTGTTGCTTTCATCATGTCTTCATTTGCATTGCATCGGCACTCGTTGCCATCATTGTTTTTAAAACATGCATCGCACTCATAGTTGCCGCGTTCCCCCTTGCTTTCGTGACCGTTCCGAGACCAACCTTGTTCTTCATTTTCCCTCTTGCTTAAACCGAAGTCCCTCTTTGCACAGTGCATCGCCCCCTCGCCCGTGTCCGAAACTTCCTCGAACCCGAACCGGACTATTGTTACCACTGGGTCCGGATCATCCCCTAACATCTACAAAGCATCTCCGTTTTCTTATTAGGACTCCCTAGCATATTTTTTCCCGACCGTCCGATTTGATCGAAGGACCGGATTAACCCCTACCCTAATCCCCTACCTATATAAACAATCTAACCCTAGACCACCTCCCTCATTTTCCTCACCCCACTGCCAAACCAGCTCCACCTCAGGATCCTCCCCGCCGTCACCTGCGCAGCCACTTCTCTCTTCGTTTTCAGCCACCACCCAATTCACCCCAGACTCCAGATCCATCCATCCGAACCGTTGGATCGAAATCCAACGTCCAAGAGGTGCCCCCTGCATCTCCCGTAGCCAAAACTTCCTCGATCCAATCTGGATCAGGAGAGGAGCACCCGTCCCGCTCCTCGTCGCCTCGTCGCCCCGTCGCCGCCTCCCGATGCAGCTGTTTCCCCGAGCTCCCTCACATGGTGTCCATGGCGCCCGGGCTCTTCCTCAACCCTGCCATCTTCAGCCTCGTGACATCCAAGTCGCCGTTTGCCCCCTCGCCATGGCCTCCTCTGCCGCCCTTGTTGCGAGTCGCCCGGATTCGTCGGACCCCTGCTTCATCCCCGTCGTCGTGTCACCGACATGCTCCAGTGATCCGTAGGCCGTCGCCATGCCCTGCCTCTCCTTTCCTTCTCCTTTTCTTCTCTCTCTGACTTGTGTCGCGCCGCCGCCGTTTTGCAGAGGCCAGCGCCGCCGGAGACCTTCGCCTCGTCCGCATCAGCGGCCCGTCTCCGCGGTCAGACCTCCCCAAGCCCTCATCGCCGGCCTCCCTAGCTTCTGCGTGTGGGAACGACAACCACCAGGGACAAGTCCCCTCGCCCGTGCGTTGACCTCCAGCCCGCTCGATCCCCTGCTTCATGAAATGCGTCGCGGCCTCGATCTGTGGTTCTGGCGTCAACCGCTCCAACTGGCCCAGCTGCTAGCTGGCCTGCCTCCCGCGCCAAGGCCCTTAAACCAGCCCAGCCACCTCCTCCTCCACCGACTAGGCCGAGCCCATGGTGAGCAACCAGCAGCCCCGCTAGCCCTTTGACCTGTTGCAGATTCGGCCTATGTAATGTTTTTTCATCTGGACTGATTTAGTAATTATACCAGAGAACGCCGTTTTATAGAAAAACCCCTAGAGTTCATGCATTCAATAACTCCATAACCATGCATCATTTGTAAATGATTTATATATGAAAAGTGCTTAGAATTTCATCTAGTTTCATAATATGCCACTTTCATCCCATGTTAAAATGTTTAAACTTGCTGTTTGTTTAATTTTGTCTAAATAACATGCTAAAATGCTTTATTTCATAACTAATTAACCGTAACTCGGATTTAAATAAACTTTATATGTAAATGGGGTAGAAAAATGCCTAGTTTAACATGGTGCACTTTATTTTGCTGTTTAACAACATTAAAATTGGGTTTATGGAAGAACAGTACCAAATCTAAAATATGCACATGAGGATTTTCCGGAATTGTTGCTTGTTATTTCCGGCCTCATTTAACTTGCTTAAATAGTTAGTTTACTTATGCTTCACCTCTTGCCATGTTAATCAACATTTAATATTGTTGGGTACATAACCGAGAGAACTAAACAATTGATGTGGTGTTTCGTCAATATGCTACTCGTTGCATATTGAGCTCCACTTAACTTGTAGTTTTGTTTGTGCACATTGCCATGCCATGCCTCATTAAACCGGACATGCATCATACTTGATTGTGCATCATGCCATGTGTATGTGGTGGTTGTTTACTATGTTGTTTGTTTCTTTCCGGGTTGCTTCTCTCGTTAGCTTCGGTTTCGTTCCGGAGTTGTGAGGATTCGTTCGAGTACATCCGTTTATCTTCTTCATGGACGCGTTCTTCTTCTTGCGGGATCTCAGGCAAGATGATCATACCCTCGAAATCACTTCTATCTTTGCTTGCTAGTTGTCCGTTCTATTGCTATGTCGCGCTACCCACCACTTGCTATATCATGCCTCCCATATTGCCATGTCAAGCCTCTAACCCACCTTTCCTAGCAAACCGTTGTTTTGCTATGTTACCGCTTTTGCTTAGCCCCTCTTATAGCTTTGCTAGTTGCAGGTGAAGATGAAGATTGCTCCATGTTGGATTATGTTTATGTTGGGATATCAGAATATCTCTAATTTATTTAATGCATCTATATACTTGGTAAAGGGTGGAAGGCTCGGCCTTATGCCTGGTGTTTTGTTCCACTCTTGCCGCCCTAGTTTCCATCATACCGGTGTTATGTTCCTTGATTTTGCGTTCCTTACGCGGTTGGGTGATTTATGGGACCCCCTTGACAGTTCGCTTTGAATAAAACTCCTCCAGCAAGGCCCAACCTTGGTTTAACATTTGTCACCTAAGCCTTTTTCCCTTGGGTTCTGCAGACTCAAGGGTCATCTTTATTTAAACCCCCGGGCCAGTGTTCCTCTGAGTGCTGGTCCAAACTAGAGCACCGTGCGGGACCGTCCCTTTGCAACTTGGGTTACGTTGGTACCTGTACGCTTCTCTTATCCAGTGTGCCCTGAGAACGAGATATGTGCAGCTCCTATCGGGATTTGTCGGCACATTCGGGTGGTCTTGCTGGACTTGTTTTACCATTGTCGAAATGTCTTGTAAACCGGGATTCCGAGACTGATCGGGTCTTCCCGGGAGAAGGTTTATCCTTCGTTGACCGTGAGAGCTTATGATGGGCTAAGTTGGGACACCACTGCAGGGTATTATCTTTTGAAAGCCGTGCCCGCGGTTATCTGGCAGATGGGAATTTGTTAATGTCCAGTTTTAGAGAACTTGACACTTGACTTATTAAAATACATCAACCGCGTGTGTAGCTGTGATGGTTTCTTTTCGGCGGAGTCCGGGAAGTGAACACGGCTTTTGAGTTATGTTTGACGTAAGTAGGAGTTCAGGATCACTTCTTGATCATTACTAGTTGACGACCGTTCCGTTGCTCCTCTTCTCGCTCTTATTTGCATATGTTAGCCACCATATATGCTAGTGCTTGCTGCAGCTCCACCTCACTACCCTTTCCTACCCTTAAGCTTAAATAGTCTTGATCTCGCGGGTGTGAGATTGCTGAGTCCTCGTGACTCACAGATACTTCAAAAATAGTTGCAGGTGCCGATGATGCCAGTGCAGGTGATGCTACCGAGCTCAAGTGGGAGCTCGATGAGGACTTGGTTGTTAGTATGTTTCGTTTCCTATTGATCAGTAGTGGAGCCCAGTTGGGACGATCGGGGATCTTGCATTTTGGGTTATCTTCTTTTTCTTTTGGCTTTGACCGTAGTCGGTCTATGTGTGTATCTTGAAAGATGTATGATTTATTTATGTATTGTGTGAAGTGGCGATTGTAAGCCAACTCTTTATCCCATTCTTGTTCATTACATGGGATTGTGTGAAGATGACCCTTCTTGCGACAAAAACCACAATGCGGTTATGCCTCTAAGTCGTGCCTCGACACGTGGGAGATATAGCCGCATTGTGGGCGTTACAAGTTGGTAATCAGAGCCATCCCCGACTTAGGAGCCCCCTGCTTGATCGAATCGCTGACGTTGTTAAGTCTACAACAAAAATGTTTTGAGTCTTAGGATTATATATATCGGAGAGTAGGATTCTTTTTACTCCTCAGTCCCTTCGTCGCTCTGGTGAGGCCTCCTGACGTAGAAATTTTGACTTTTCTCTCCTCAAATTTCACTAAATTGTTTTTAGGATCTCGCGGGTATCTTGGAATCGTTCCGATGGTTTTGTGACGAGAACATTGTTCTTGGTGCCTCCTGACATTTAGGGGTTGTGGCAGTGTCCCGGGGAGTTGAGCTCCGAGGTGTTGTCGTCACAATTTTATCGTTGCAGTTCTGGAATACCCGAGTTTCGCCGACATCGAAAATCTCTTTTATGCAGTTGTTGGTGAGATTACCTCGACGCCACCCAGTACTGGGGCGGGAGTTCGGGAGTATTGCCATAACTCGTATAACGGATGCTTTTCGAAGGTTGAGGTAAATGATTTCCGAAGGTTTCTTGGTTATGTGTTGAAGGATGGATACAGCTGGATCTAGGTATTGTTAGTTTGGGTGAGATATATTGTGTCCCCTGTATTCCCAACACCTGATTGCATAACCAGAAAGTTTCGAGAGTTTATAAGTGGGAATTCAAGTAGCTCCTATGATATCTTTTCGATAGATGCATGATATGAGATTGGGGTTCGACGTCTAGTGGTCCGCCTTTCCACGGTTGGTTTTATAGTGGTCTCGTAGTGTCTTAAAGAGTCCTTGGCTATGCCGACTCGGGGACGCTTCGTATATCATGTGCACTGCCTTGTACATGATGGTGCTATATGATCGAGCCTGTGTGGGCCGCACCACGAAAACTTCGGACGAAATCTCTATCGTATGTTTGTTCCGGCTTATTTTGCAAGCCAAATCCTTTGTTTTTTTGTTTTGTTTTGTGGTATTCGAGTTGCTTCAATGACAAGTGTTCATTCCATACCTTTCCTAAACGGTGTTCTCATATTGCTATGTGAATACTAATCCTTTCGATCATCGAGATTGTCATCCCAATTCTTTCCAACCGGCGTGTTTCTCTTCAAGTGCATCCAGTCATTCCAACATTCGCAAGATCAGTTCTAAGCTTTTTCTCAACAGTGTTCGTTTCCTCCGACCCAAGTTGCCTTTGTTTTCCCACCCTCCCACCCTCTTTCTTCAAGGACTCAGATTTCTTAATCATGTATCCATCTTATGGAGGTGAAGTTTCTCCAGTCTTTTCCATCAATGTTCTTATCCGGTGATTTCCCATGAAGATACTAACGGAGTTTCAAGTTTATTATTCTTCGTTCTTTTTCTTCTCTGGTGGACTCAACTCAAGCTTTCAGTGTTGATCGTATTCTTTTTCTCGTTTCAAATGCTTTCTCATGTCGGTGCATCTCTTAATCATCCACCTCTTGCTATTCATGTTATCTGGAGTGCTGAAGATATCTCAGAAGATTCGCATTTCATTCCCAATCCGTTCAAGCTATCTCGAGGTTGTTATCTCTTTTGAGCCATTTAATTCAACCGGCGCAATCTTTCTTTTAATCATTCAACGGTGTATCTTTTGAGTGGGCCCTAACCCACAGGTCTTTTCCCAGGATCTTACCTGACTCTTCTAACTTTTCCCGGAGCTATTCTCAAATTTATTTAAAAGTTTGACATAAGAATGAATTATCATGAGTCATATGTCTTTCTCCAAGATCTTTCAAATTCTTTTCATTGTTGATTCAACCTTTCTATTCTTCATTCCGGAGTGCCAACAATTCATGGTGGTGTTTCTCATCGTCATTCTCAACATTTGGAGACCGAAGAAGAGTTTCTCTCAAATGTTGCTCCATTCTCTTCAAGATTCATGGTTCTAGCTTGATGCCATCTTTCATAATTGTTTACGATTTTGAGAATTCTTTTCACCCATCCGGGGCAATTCATGAGTCTTTTCAGTTTGATTCTCCGAAGGCCATCATTTCAGAAGATTTATTCGTTCTCAACATTCAGCTCTCATTCTCCAAATCTTACCGGTGCATCGTTCAAGTATCCTCTAGTCAGCTCGTGATCTATTCGTTCTCATGTATCTAAATTCCCTCGAGTATTTTTGCGCGTTCCTTAATTCTTACGGTGATTCGTTCTCTTTTCTTCATTCATTTTCAATTCTTACGGTGGTTCATTCAAGATTCCTTTTCCTATGTCCTCATATTAATGTATATTCGTTGTTTCAATCCTACCAGTGGTTCGTTGAAGACTTTTCTCAAGTTTGCGCTATATCTATCTTAATCCTTTCTACGAGAATAAGTAGTATGCAAAAATCCGTTGCTTGTCATCAATCTAAATTGGTGAAGGATACGCATAATGTAATTCTTATTCTTGTTTCATTCAAGTGATTAATTCCTTATTCCGGAGATTCATCAAAATTCTTGATCTCATTTGTTCATTTTTCTTTCCTGAGCTCCAAGTTATTTCAATTATATCATTTCAAAGCTTCACCCAAATCATTGCAAGGCTTCACCTTGTGTTATCAACTTCTCTTTTTTTATCATCCTTTTGTTTACCGGAGTTCTTCATGGAGGCTCTACATGGTGGTTCATCAAGGATTTTTTTTCATTCTTCAATTGTTCTTCAAGATTTCTCTCGGAGTTAAGATCCGCCAAGCTATACTCTAAAATTTAACATGGTGTTCAACATATGTCTTGTTTTGAGGAGTTCATGTATTCTTCATCTTGCATTCCGAAGTGCAATTCTTTCTACCTTATCTTTTGAGGTGGTGCTATGTCATTCTGGATAATTTCCCTTTGGGTTCATGATTCACAAAGTTTTCAAGAGTGACATATTTAAATCCATCATTTTATCTTTGTTCAAGAGATCTTTTCAACCAATCAATCTTTTTGTTGGAGTTATATTGGGTTATATTTCACCTATAGCCTTCCCTAAGGAATGTAGCTATTTGTGGTGTTTATCAATGATCAAATTTTCTCCTTCTCATCTTGGTGAAGAAGTTTTCTTCTCCTTGTTGATCTCAATCCAATCAACTGTTTTCGTAGTGGCAGAATTTCGCCTCTATCTGGAGAAGTTTTCTATAAGCCCACTACAAGCTTATTCGTTTCGTTGTTGGTTTTTTTTCCAACAACTCTGTTCTAACCTTCTTGGAAGGGTGCTTTCCAAGATCATTGGTGGAAGAAGTTGGTATTTTCTTCTCCATTCTTTATTCCAAGGATCTATCTTCTATTACTTATTTCTTTCGGAGGCATGGTGATGTTGCTCTCTTCGCTTATCATCTCTAATTGTGAAGATCGTGTTCTTTTCGTGCTTATCCATTTAACCGAAGTGTTGTGTCATCTCCTCAATTTCTTTTCATCTTATCAAGCTTTCCTTCTCTTTTCAACCGGAGTGCTGTCAAAATTATGTCATTCTTGTTCCTTGGCTATCTCGTATACCGGTGTGGTTTCATATTCTTTTGGTTCGTTAAGCCCTTGTTTCATGTCTTTCAACCCACAAGGTTCTCATAATGTTCCCTGTTCCCCTTTTCTCACGGAGTGTTTGTAATCTCGTTCATCTTCGTTGTATTCTTTTCTCAAAAAAATTTAACCTCTCAAGGTTCGTGGTTTCACGTGTTTGTCAAAGAAGCAACTTCGTTTTACCTCTTCCCCTTCCGTTTTTCTCCGGTGCCATCCTAGATCTCGGGACGAGATCCTCTTGTAGTGGTGGAGTGTTGTAATGCCCCGAGACCGACGCTCCAGATGCCTTCCTTGTTTTTCGTTATCGTCGTGTGTTTATTTGTTTGTTGCTTTCATCATGTCTTCATTTGCATTGCATCGGCACTCGTTGCCATCATTGTTTTTAAAACATGCATCGCGCTCATAGTTGCCGCGTTCCCCCTTGCTTTCGTGACCGTTCCGAGACCAACCTTGTTCTTCGTTTTCCCTCTTGCTTAAACCGAAGTCCCTCTTTGCACAGTGCATCGCCCCCTCGCCCGTGTCCGAAACTTCCCCGAACCCGAACCGGACTATTGTTACCACTAGGTCCGGATCATCCCCTAACATCTACAAAGCATCTCCGTTTTCTTATTAGGACTCCCTAGCATATTTTTTCCCGACTGTCCGATTTGATCGAAGGACCGGATTAACCCCTACCCTAATCCCCTACCTATATAAACAATCTAACCCTAGACAAACTCCCTCATTTTCCTCACCCCGCTGCCAAACCAGCTCCACCTCGGGATCCTCCCCGCCGTCACCTGCGCAGCCACTTCTCTCCTCGTTTTCAGCCACCACCCAGTTCACCCCAGACTCCAGATCCATCCATCCGAACCGTTGGATCGAAATCCAATGTCCAAGAGGTGCCCCCTGCAGCTCCCGCAGCCACAGCTTCCTCGATCCAATCTGGATCAGGAGAGGAGCACCCGTCCCGCTCCTCGTCGCCTCGTCGCCCCGTCGCCGCCTCCCGATGCAGCTGTTTCCCCGAGCTCCCTCACATGGTGTCCATGGCGCCCGGGCTCTTCCTCAACCCCGCCATCTTCAGCCTCGTGATGTCCAAGTCGCCGTTTGCCCCCTCGCCATGGCCTCCTCTGCCGCCCTTGTTGCGAGTCGCCCGGATTCGTCGGACCCCTGCTTCGTCCCCGTCGTCGTGTCACCGACATGCTCCAGTGATCCGTAGGCCGTCGCCATGCCCTGCCTCTCCTTTCCTTCTCCTTTTCTTCTCTCTCTGACTTGTGTCGTGCTGCCGCCGTTTTGCAGAGGCCAGCGCCGCCGGAGACCTTCGCCTCGTCCGCATCACCGGCGCGTCTCCGCGGTCAGACCTCCCCAAGCCCTCATCGCCGGCCTCCCTTGCTTCTGCATGTGGGAACGACAACCACCAGCGACAAGTCCCCTCGCCCGTGCGTTGACCTCCAGCCCGCTCGATCCCCTGCTTCACGAAACGCGTCGCGGCCTCGATCTGTGGTTCTGGCGTCGACCGCCCCAACTAGCCCAGCTGCGAGCTGGCCTGCCTCCCGTGCCAAGGCCATCAAAACCAGCCCAGCCACCTCCTCCTCCACCGACTAGGCCGAGCCCATGGTGAGCAACCAGCAGCCCCGCTAGCCCTTTGACCTGTTGCAGATTCGGCCTGTGTAATGTTTTTTCGTCTGGACGGATTTAGTAATTATTCCAGAGAACGCCGTTTTATAGAAAAACCCCTAGAGTTCATGCATTCAATAACTCCATAACCATGCATCATTTGTAAATGATTTATATATGAAAAGTTCTTAGAGTTTCATCTAGTTTCATAATATGCCACTTTCATCCCATGTTAAAATGTTTAAACTTGCTATTTGTTTAATTTTGTCCAAATAACATGCTAAAATGCTTTATTTCATAGCTAATTAACCGTAACTCGGATTTAAATAAACTTTATATGTAAATGGGGTAGAAAAATGCCTAGTTTAACATGGTGCACTTTATTTTTCTGTTTAACAGCATTAAAATTGTGTTTATGGCAGAACAGTACCAAATCTAAAATATGCACATGAGGATTTTCCGAAATTATTGTTTGTTATTTCCGGCCTCATTTAACTTGCTTAAATAGTTAGTTTACTTATGCTTCACCTCTTGCCATGTTAATCAACATTTAATATTATTGGGTACATAACCGAGAGAACTAAACAATTGATGTGGTGTTTCGTCAATATGCTAACCATGTTAAATAGTTAGTTTACTTATGTAGTTTTGTTTGTGCACTTTGCCATGCCATGCCTTATTAAAGCAGACATGCATCATACTTGATTGTGCATCATGCCATGTGTATGTGGTGGTTGTTTACTATGTTGTTTGTTTCTTTCCGGGTTGCTTCTCTCGTTAGCTTCGGTTTCGTTCCGGAGTTGTGAGGATTCGTTCGAGTACATCCGTTTCTCTTCTTCACGGACGCGTTCTTCTTCCTTGCGGGATCTCAGGCAAGATGATCATACCCTCGAAATCACTTCTATCTTTGCTTGCTAGTTGTCCGTTCTATTGGTATGTCGCGCTACCTACCACTTGCTATATCATGCCTCCCATATTGCCATGTCAAGCCTCCAACCCACCTTTCCTAGCAAACCGTTGTTTGGCTATGTTACCGCTTTTGCTCAGCCCCTCTTCTAGCGTTGCTAGTTGCAGGTGAAGATGAAGATTGCTCCATGTTGGGTTATGTGTATGTTGGGATATCACAATATCTCTTATTTATTTAATGCATCTATATACTTGGTAAAGGGTGGAAGGCTCGGCCTTATGCCTGGTGTTTTGTTCCACTCTTGCCGCCCTAGCTTCCGTCATACCGGTGTTATGTTCCTTGATTTTGCGTTCCTTACGCGGTTGGGTGATTTATGGGACCCCCTTGACAGTTCTCTTTGAATAAAACTCCTCCAGCAAGGCCCAACCTTTGTTTTAACATTTATCACCTAAGCCTTTTTCCCTTGGGTTCTGCAGACTCAAGGGTCATCTTTATTTAAACCCCCGGGCCAGTGTTCCTCTGAGTGCTGGTCCAAACTAGAGCACCGTGTGGGCCCGTCCCTTCGCAACTTGGGTTACATTGGTACCTGTATGTTTCGCTTATCCGGTGTGCCCTGAGAACGAGATATGTGCAGCTCCTATCGGGATTTGTCGGCACAGTCGGGTGGTCTTGCTGGACTTGTTTTACCATTGTCGAAATGTCTTGTAAAGCGGGATTCCGAGACTGAACGGGTCTTCCCGGGAGAAGGTTTATCCTTCGTTGACCATGAGAGCTTATGATGGGCTAAGTTGGGACACCCCTGCAGGGTATTATCTTTCGAAAGCCGTGCCCGCGGTTATGTGGCAGATGGGAATTTGTTAATGTCCGGTTGTAGAGAACTTGACATTTGACTTAATTAAAATACATCAACCGCGTGTGTAGCCGTGATGGTTTCTTTTCGGCGGAGTCCGGGAAGTGAACACGGCTTTTGAGTTATGTTTGACGTAAGTAGGAGTTCAGGATCACTTCTTGATCATTACTAGTTGACGACCGTTCCGTTGCTCGTCTTCTCGCTCTTATTTGCGTATGTTAGCCGCCATATATGCTAGTGCTTGCTGCAGCTCCACCTCACTACCCTTTCCTACCCTTAAGCTTAAATAGTCTTTATCTCGCGGGTGTGAGATTGCTAAGTCCTCGTGACTCACAGATACTTCCAAAACAGTTGCAGGTGCCGATGATGCCAGTGCAGGTGATGCTACCGAGCTCAAGTGGGAGCTCGATGAGGACTTGGTCGTTACTATGTTTCGTTTCCTGTTGATCAGTAGTGGCGCCAAGTTCGGACGATCGGGGATCTAGCATTTGGGGTTATCTTCTTTTTCTTTTGGCTTTGACCGTAGTCGGTCTATGTGTGTATCTTGAAAGATGTATGATTTATTTATGTATTGTGTGAAGTGGCGATTGTAAGCCAACTCTTTATCCCATTCTTGTTCATTACATGGGATTGTGTGAAGATGACCCTTCTTGCGACAAAACCACAATGCGGTTATGCCTCTAAGTCGTGCCTCGACACGTGGGAGATATAGCCGCATCGTGGGCGTTACAACCACCACCACACTGGAGTAGGGTATTACACCACAATGGTGGCCCGAACCAGTATAAATCTTGTGTCTCTTGTGTAGCGAGTTCGCTGAGCTAAGCTTAGAGATCCCGGCGAGGCCGAGGGCATGATTTGGTAGGGGGAGATCTTCGCGCGCACCCCAGTGTTCGAACCTTGAGGGTTTTGCCAGAACCCTAAATCCAAACTAATGCAAATTTTAAGCAATTTAATTAAATAAACCATGGCATTGCATTGCAATCATGAAAATGGAGGGTGTGGCTTACCTGAGAGGGATGGATTCACCGGGAAGAAGTGCGAGGAGCTTGCAGAAAAGATTTGCCGGAAAAGCTTCTCTCTCGGAGGAGCTGAATATAGGGCAGGGGAAAAATTGTCATTTTCAGAATGTTAACACATGGTGAAAATGATACCTTCGGAACGGGCTCGACAAATAGAGAACATGGACTGTGGAATCACCTAATTCGGAGTTAAGAGTGAAAAGTTGTGGCCGTTCGTTTGTTAGGCATAAAAACAAACAGAAACTATCCATTTCTACTCTTAACCGATGAACGTCCGCAATTTAGAGATTTCGGCCGATGACTTGAAACAGAAGACGCACTTTAGAAAATACGCTTTTAGTAAGTGAAAGCGTATTCTCAACCACAGACGCAAAGAAGTACGCCTTTAGTAGCATGAAGACGTATAGCCGCGAAGTGAACTTCCACTTAATCAAGCGGGCCCAGGGCTACGTTGGATGACAAGTGGCGCCGCATGGGAGGTGGGGCCTGCCTGGCAGGGTTGTCTTCCTCCTCCCACACCTGCACTTGGCCAAGGGGAGGGGAGGACCCCGACGACGACTACCAACGATGCAGACCACCCGTTGCGGAGCTTGGCCTACCGGCGCTCAGGAGGCCGAGATGCATCTATCCACGTAGGCCACATAACGCTAGAGAGGCAGGGTGAGCCGTGGCTTCGAGGCTGGCGACGTTGGACGGAGATGGGCTCGCGACTACGGTCGAGAAGAGGAGGGGAGAGGGAAAGGGGTGGCTCCCTGGTGGTGGTGGAGGTCTCTGGTGGCGGCTAGGTGAGGAGGGAGAGCTCGCGGGGCTCGGATTCTAGCGGTCAGAGATGGCAGCCAAGGTGGCCATGGGCAAGGAAGAAAGACTCCGGGGCAAAATTGGAGTGCTGCGCAGAGTACTAGGATGGTCCGAAGGCGGCTGGTGGGGAGAGGCATCCTCGGGGTGGCTTAAATAGGTGGGGACGGGGGGGGGGGTACCGAGCTGGACGCCTACGCGGACGTGTGGGTGTGTTGACACCAAATTTTGGCATGGTCAAGAACTTAATTATCATGGCCTCAAATGGAGAAGTGATCTACATAAAAAAATTCTGTATTGTCGATATGAATATCTTTGAAGTTCGGGCCATCGCCATCCGATCTCATCTCGAAGGCCGAAGTTGTGTTAAAAATACTGAGATTTTGTATTCAGAACACTATTCGGCTCATTACACCACCAAGACCGCCACGTATGGAAACATGATCTACACGGGTTGTCTTCGTCTCGTCGAAATGATCGATTTTGATATAAAAATCATTCCAATCCGAGTTCGTATGCATAAGTTAGAGTCATCGGAATGCAGCTCTGTCAAGAGGCAGAAAATGGCGCGCCCCACAAGACGCCTTGTCTCATGGGTAGCGCGAGTATAGCCTGTTTTGCGTGAGGTAGCGCGAATAATAGCCTATTTTGCACGAGCTATTTGACCCTCAATATGACCTCTGATCAAAAAACGTTCAACATCAAAGTTGTTCGTCTCGTTGAAATGGTCAAGATTGCTTTTGGACTCGTTTCAATCCGAGGTCATTTACCGCCACAAAAGAGACCTGCAACGTGCAGCCAATTTAAACCGAACAGTTTTGGAAAGTTCGGACAAAACCAATCCGAATTTGACTAGGGTTTTGGACGTGAATCCAAGCCTTTTCCTTGCACGGGAAGTCCAACCGCCTCTTATATACCTAAGGGGTGACGGCCGATTGAACAACACACAATCGAACAAATCATCTACCACTTTTTATGTTTTATCTTTTTTCCTTCACCCTAGTTTTTTCTACCTCGTACTTTGTTCGTTCTTCTTGTTGCAGCGCAACGAACCTCGAGGCTCTAGGGGTGATCATGTCGACCTAGGGCAGCCCATAGCCGCCGCGCACCCTGACGGGGTCCCTCCCGGGCATGTGGGGTTTCGGGTCTTCAAAAGCACCCGCCGGATTGCCTGCGTACCGCGCTTCCGGCCGGGTCTCCTTCGACGTGAGCTGTGGTGCATCACCCCCGACATCTAGGGTACATGGTGACGTGTTCATGTACGAACACACTTTTTGGCGACTCCGCTAGGGACGAAGCTTTGAACGGTCTCCAGCCCGTTCTTGCTATGAAGAGATCGTCATCAAGTTGCTGCAATCTACAAAGGTAATATGAATACCCAATTCCCATTTGTAGATGCAAATAATCCATATGTTGTTGCTGGATTACCTAATGAGCATAATGTATTGGCTAGCCCTAGTTTTATCAATCATGCATCTAATTATGCGCAAGGGACGATGCAAAACAATCTTCATGCTTCAAATTCTTATGATTTTAGCAACGTACAACATATGTATCCAAACTCTCATGCATCAGCCACCCCACAAATCCATATGCCGATGAACAACATGATGGGTTTGGTTAATCAATTTGAAACACCTCATGTTAAAATTTCCAATAGCATACAAGAAAGTGTTTCACCTTTTTATTCATCGGCAACTAATTTGCAATATGTGAATCCAACCTTGCCGATGGATGGGAGAATTGGCCATGCTACTACTAGCTATTCGGCCAGTTACTCTCAACCGTCATATGCTACACCTCATGTTAGTAATTTTTCAGCACCGTATGCAACTGTAGATGTTCATAATTCGGCCCCACATCTTCATGGTCATAGCCGAATAAGTGAAAATTTTACAGGAACACATGTGCCATCATCAAATGCTGTAGCATATAATGCATACTCTATGCAATTCAAGAATTTCGGCAACACTCACGAATCATTGCCGAAAGAATCTGAAAGTATTGCGGAGCAATCCCTTCCAGAAGCGGTTGTGGCTGCATTAAAAAAGAGGTTGGCACAAAACAAGAGAATTAGTGCTCTTTGCCTTGAACAATATGAAAAGGGATTGTTTCCTGATTATGCTGCAATAAAGGCTAGAGTTTTGCTGGAAGATGAAACTTCATCAATTGATAGTATACAGGAGTGCATACACCTCCACCTAGTACCGCAGCATATTATACACCCCCTACACAATTGCAAAATTTTGGCAACACCAACACTTCATTGCCGAAAGATCCTAAAAGCATTGGGGGGCAAACTAATCTAGAGCGGGCTGAAATTGGGAGGGGAGTTAAAGCTTTGCGCGATAGGATGCAAGTACTTCGCCAGGAGAGAATTTCTAGGGAATGAGCTCAAATAAAAGAAGCCTTGCCAATTGATATAACCGGTGAAAAGAATGATGATTCAGAAACTAAAAGTGCTTCGGTTGAAAAAGCCGAATCAAGTAGTATATATTCCGAATCCATCACATCCAAAGAGGCAAACATTGCTGAGAGAGGGCATGGCAAGCATAGGAAAATAATAGTGCTAGATTTTTCTGAAGTTAATGGAACCTACTTCCTGCCCTATGAGTTCCGTGCCGTAGAAATTGACAAGCTTCAAGGACAAGAACAAGTAGCAGAACAAAGTTCAGCCGACAAAAACCTTCAGTGTAATGATGCACGGAATCAAGAAAAAGATGATGAAGAGGCGTTGGGGAGCCACCCATAGATGAAGCAAGATATTGTTCAAGTCACACCACCATCATGCTCTCCCAACATATTTGAAGAGGTATGTTTAGCAAGTAATTTACCTATTTTCAGATTTGGTCAAAACTTTATTGTTGATGCATCTATTAGAAAAATCTTCTTAAGTAATTTTGAAAGACCAATGAAGAAGGCTAATTTACTTGTTAGCAATAAAATTATTATAGAACATATCGGTCAACCCATTGCGCCATTTATAAAGACCAATACTGACTTATTGTTGCAATCAACTTTCCTCATTGCTCTATTTAAAGTTCGTATCTACATGGGTAGCTTTGCTTGTTTCATACTTGGCTCACTCTTGGTCTCAATTGAGGCATGCGTGTTCTAACTATTTTTGTTTCAGAAACATAAAGCCAAGGTTAGATTCCTTTTAGAAAACCAATGCTACTCTAATATCTTATCCAATGACATCGGTAAAAGAATGCAAAATAAAAATCATAGCCGAATGGGGCGATACAAAATCTGAACCATTCGTTTGCTTAACTCCAAAGCCGTTTTCACAGCAAGATCGGCTAGAAAATAAAAAAATTACCTTCGATTCAAATATGTGTGATCAAATCTTTGATTTGTTGTTGAGAAATAATTATATTAGAATTCTTGATCACCATGTTGAGCCATCTGTCCAAGGACGAATGTATTGTAAGTTGCATGATTCGTCCAAGCATAATTTTGAGGATTGCAACATGTGTCGTCAAATAATTAAATCGGCCATTGATAAAGGACGATTGAAATTTGTTGAGACACCAAGAGATGACTAGTCCATTCCGATTGGTCCCGATGGTAGAAAGCTTTTGCATCGGCTGCTTCAAGCCGATCCACTTAAAGAGAAGGTAAAAAATGCAGGTGAGGAGATCCAGCTTTCAAGTAAAGAAGTTGTTGAAGAGCATAATGAACATAATCTTGAGGGCGAGAATTCCATCGAAGCTACAACGGAGACACCAAGGACTAGGGGGCAGAAAGCAAATCCAATGATCGACGAAAGCAAACCAAAAGAAAACAAAGGCCGAAATAAGCGCAAGTGTAAGAGATCAAAAATCACCTTCGCTGAACTATTGGATAAATATCAAAAGAAGGGTGAAGAGAAGAATACTTATCGGCCAAATCATGCAAAGAAACCAAGATCACCCCAAGGTGCAAATATGGGGATTCGTATTGGCAAAGTGAGAATTTTAATGCAACCTATTCATATCCTTATTTTGGGCCGCCAATGCCAATGCCGTGGATGCCTCCCTATGCTTATATAGATCCATATCCATCATGGGACAGGTATGATACAAGGGCACATTCTCCATCTTATTTTAGACCATCTCACCAATATTATGGAGCTCCAAGAAGATCAACATTTGAACAATGACATGTTAAAGACCGTTTCAATCATAAGGAATCGGTCCAGAGCTCAAGGAACAATAAAGAGGTGGTCAAGCAAGTTTACCGTGTTAAAAGAGATGGTCGTGAGCGTGCAACTTCAGATTTGATCTCAAATGAAAAAGAGCCAATTAAAGTGTTGACATTGGCTACTAAAGGTAATGAGACAAAGCAACCAATTATTGAGAGTCGAAGTGCCAAATCTGAAGAAAAGAACTTGAGAGTGCACAAGGCCAAAAAGGAATTGCCATTGGTCAAAACAAAAGCACAGCCGAGATGCCCCCTCGGCTTATCGTATTGGCAAAAGAAGAAATTACAAAAATTTAGTGCACAAGAACTTGAATAAACGAACATGGCATGGGTTCCCAAAGGAAGTGCTCAAAATAAGAATTATGTGAAAGCTTCCATTACAAGAAGTGCGGCAAAGGTGAAGAAGGAAAAGAGTGAAAACTATGAAGGACCAAGCCGAAGGTTTCAACATCTTTGGTCTACACATTATCCATATTCTTCAACTATGCCATTAACACCTATGCCATGGAATTCGTCATTAGGTATGATTGGTAACCCTCAATGGGCTTATTTTAATCCATGGATGCAATATAATTTCTTACGTCATGAAAGGGTATTACCAAGTCACTATACATTTGATTAGCTACAAGTTTGTTGCTGATCCAAAGGGCCAAAATACTTGATTTGTCATTTCATTTGTTTATTTCGGCTATATGTTCTTTGAATGAAGTTTACATGGTAATGGCCGATATTTATCTATCGTCCTAAGAGTATGTCAATGCATGACCGGTGTAGTATTCTAACATCGTCCTTAGTTCGATTGGAGAGCGAGACAAGGTACATGCTCATGGAAATTTATATGTATGCCTATATTATGATTGAATGGAGTTGAGAAATCATGACTGATGTCATTGAATATATGCTGCATAGACCAATTCATAGCTCCAGAATTGGCTAGTGGGCTTATAATTTGTTTGGATATGATTTGGCTTATGCATCTTTGAGATCTATAAGAGGCCAAATCATAACTGGTTTTATTACTGAACATCGGATTAATGTCATGCATAATATTAATATTAGCCTTGTCACTCTAGTACTATGGAGATTATGATTTAATGGTTCAACTCATAGCAATGGCCAAAGTGTTGGTATTGTTTATATATCTCTTTATGGTACTATTTTTGAAGCCTCATGCCGTTTAGAATATTTTTATGCACGATTAATCAAGGCCGAATATGCATTGTTATTCGGATTGACTCTTTTACTTGCTATAGGTGCTATACATATTGAGGCTTTCGGTGATTCATTATGAATAGTGCAACAAATATCCATGGGTTATCAATGTTTTGACAAATCACTTATAGTTTATCTTGGGGTATGTCTAGATGCAAAATTTACCTTGGGTTGCATTAAAATTGTTCATATATTGAGACATGACAATTGGAGCGAGTTGGCATAGCAAGCATCCGGCTACCATGTCCGTCATGGTGTATTGCACATCTATCAATAGCCGATGCTTATTCTTGCCAACATAGGTAAGGCCGAATTGGAGCTCACCACCTCGGCCACTAATGAAACTTTTATGCGGGCAAAGCAAGGATTGGAGGAAGTTCATTCTTGATTATCTGCAAAATCCTAGCGAAAGGGTGAATAATATGGTTCGGAGGATGACTTTGAGATGCATATCTATGGAACCCTATTATCGGATTGTTATATAAGTTGAGGAGTTTTCACCCAAGTTGCATCAAGAGGTTCAAATAAGCAAAGACCAATATATGACTATCGTCCTAAGCAAAGACATGGCCGATAAATAACTACCGCCCTTAGCATAAACATGTCCGATACATAATTATCGCCCTGAGAAATATAAATGGCCGATGGAGTGTTGACATCGTCCTTAGAACAAATACATTGCAAATTATTTTTTGGCACGCAAGTTTTGCCAAAAAACAGGGGGGCATGTGTTCACACCAGATTTTGGCACGGAACTTAATTAATATGGCCTCAAATGGAGAAGTGATCTACATAAAAAAGTTTCGTATTATTGATATGAACATCTTTGCAGTTTGGGCCATCGCCATACGACCTCATCTCGAAGGCCGAAGTTGTGTTCGAAATACTGAGATTTTGTATTCAGAACACTATTTGGCTCATTACGCGCCCAAGACAAGCCTCGTATGCAAAAATGATCTACACGGATCGTCTACGCCTCGTCGAAAAAATCAATTTTGATATAAAAATCGTTGCAATCCGATTTCGTATGCAAAAGTTAGAGGCATCGGAATGCAGTTCTGTCAAGAGGCAGAAAATGGCGCGCCCCACAAGACGCCTTGTCTGATGGGTAGCGCAAGTATAACCAGTTTTGCGCGACGTAGCGCGAATAATAGCCTGTTTTGCACGAGCCACTTGACCCTAAAGATGACCTCTGATCAAAAAACGTTCAACATGAAAGTTGCTCGCCATGTCGAAATGATCAAGATTGCTTTTGGACGCGTTTCCATCCGAGGTCGTTTACCACCAAAAAGGAGACCCGCAAGGTGCAGCCAGTTTAAACCGAACAATTTTGGAAAGTTCGGACAAAAACAATTCAAATTTGACAAGGGTTTTGGATGTGAATCCAAGCCTTTTCCTTGCACGAGAAGTCCAGCCGCCTCTTATATACCTAAGGGGTGACGGCCGATTGAACAACGAACAATCGAACAAATCATCTACCACTTTTTCTCTTTTATCTTTTCTCCTTAACCCTAGTTCTTCTTCTACCTCGTTCTTCGTTCGTTCTTCTTGTTGCAGGGCGACGAACCTCGAGGCTCTAGGGTTGATCAGGTCGACCTAGGGCAGCCCATAGCCGCCATGCGCCCTGATGGGGTCCCTCCCGGGCGTGTGGGGTTTCGGGTCTTCAAAAGCACCCACCGAATTGCCTGCGTACCGCGCTTCGGGCCGGGTCTCCTTCGACGTGAGCTGCGGTGCATCACCCCCGGCGTCGAGGGTACACGGTGACATGTTCGTGTGTGAACAGGGTGCTCAGGCGAGCTTGGGCGGTGAGGCGACGGATGAGAGGCATGGGAGGTCCACCGTAGCAGAGGAGGAGCCAAGGACGTGTAGGAAGAAGACAGACATGCACAGAGTCGGTCGGTGCACTGTGCACCCGCGTGCACGCAGCGACTAGCATCGACGAGTGAGCTACAGGAGGAGGGAGTGGTCCAGAGGGCGAGGTGGAACAAGGAGGAGGGTGGACGGCACCAGCAGACGCGCGGGAGGCGCTGGGATGGTGCATCCCGCCATGACCCGACGTGCAGAGCGCACCCACGGCACCCAGAGTGCATGGACAGGTGAGCCAACAACGCAGTCACCGTGTGGCATGACGAGGAGTGGGTACGAGGGCCTAGAAAACATTGTCTAGTGCATTGTCCTTGCACCTTGGGTCCCTTAGGAGGTGATAGATCAATAGAAGGAGCTCTGGGTTGATGGGAGGCATCAAAGACAGTTTTCTATAGGAAACTTGGACAGGATGTTTTGGTGAAATGAGAGGAGTAACAAAGTAAACTTGATGTCAATGAGGTTTAGGGTAGGAAGGACTATGATACTGTGAAGTTTTAGAGGATTTGGCTCAGAACTTAACATAGTTGCTTCACAACTGCTACATTGGTCCAGAAACTAAATTTGGATGATGCACTCACATGGAGTGATGAACTGGAATGAAATTTTGTAGATCATGATAATATAGACATAAGAAGATGTTGTAAAAATTTCATACCATTTGGACATGCCAAAATGGTACTTCCTTCACAGTGATCCTCTTTATCTAGAAACTTGAGAAAATTCTGGAGGGAGATTGGCTTGATGAAATAATCTCAAATTTTGTCGAGAAAAGTTTTACGGGTAGGAGCATGCTCTGGTAATTTTTTAGCATTAATGAACCAATATAAAATATAGTTGCTTCACAAACTGAAAATATTGCCAGAACCAAAGAGTTGATGGTGTGATCACATAGATAGCTGGATAGAGCTGAAATTTGGTGGAGAGTGATGATTTGAGCATATGAAGGAGCTTGCATAATTTTAACTAAATTGGATAACTCTAGCTATTACTTCCTTCACAAATCTTCCATCTGAACATAAACTTTGAAAATTTGCCAACGCAGATTGACTACGACAATGGAGCTGAATTTTGGCATGAGGAAATGATATGGATATGAAAGGATGCCCAAAAAGTTTGGGAGAAATCAGGAAAAGATAGGTGGCACTTCCTTCACAAAGTGCCACTCTCGACATAACTGAAGAATGAATATTGCTGAATTATTTTTGAACTGGCCAAGGAAGGGTTGGGACATATTTGAGGAATATATGATCCAAAGAATTTATGAGAATTATTTGTACATAAATGGCTAGGCATAAATATAGGTTTCTTCACAACCTAGATCAGATAGGGCTATTCCTTAGAAAAGGGTTCACAAGAAAAAGAATTTGGGGTTGGGTTAGAATGGAAATGCCATGATCTTGGGAAAGGTTTCAGAATGATGAACCACTTGAGAGAAGAAGGAATGATGATCTTCCCATGTTTCAAGTCCATAGAACTGCTCCGAAAGAAAATCAGAGCAAAAACAAAGAAATCAAAGAGAAAAAGAAATGGCCAAAAATCGGGGTGTTACAGAGCCATACGTGGTCCCGATCAAGGAGCCGAAGCCGAAGGGGAAAGTTGGTCTATGCATCCGAGATCTCCCGGAGGACAGATCCGAAGACACCCCTGCCACCTCTACGCACGAGGAGGAGTAGGAGGAGGAAGGGGAAGGGGAAGACAAGGGGGAAGAAGTTCCTTCCCCTAAAAGAAAGAGGGCGGCGTCCGAAGAACTCATGGAGGGGGAGCATTATTGAATATGCAGGAGGCTACGCAAGGCCTTCGATGATTAGTTCGGACAGCTGGCCACCCCTGCCCAAGTCACGCTCTTAGAATCCTCAGAGGGTGACCTCCTACAACAAAGCAGGAATACGCCACCGCCTAAGAGGTATTTTCTTGGCTAACTAATTGCTTGACGCTTTCTCCATTGCACACATCTTTTGACGTGTATCCACATCGGCGACAAGTCTTTATACGTTGGGCTTCCTCCGCCATTCATGGTAGAAAGTAGGACCGCCGTGCACATCGTGCCCTCTCTAGCCCATGACGAGCTAGAAGTGACATCACGACCGGCCCCCTCCGTCGACAACATGGGGACCGATGTTGAAATTTGATACGTCCATTTGGCATCATGTTTTCCTACTATTATTTATAGTGTTTTCGATCAATATAACACTTTGTGGAGCAATTCTAATGCCTTTTCACTTATAATATGCAAGGTTTACACAAAGAGGGAGATTGCCGGCAGATGGAATTCTGGACTTGAAAAAGCTATGTTAGAGATACCTATTCTGCACATCTCCAAATGAGCTGAAATTTTACGGAGATTTATTTTCAAATATATAATAATTATTGGAGAAAAGAAATACAAGAGAGAGCCACCTAGGTGCCCACTAGGCACCAGGGCGCGCCTATCCCCCTAGTGCGCCCTGGTGCGTGATACGTCTCCAATGTATCTATAATTTTTGATTGTTCCATGCTGTTATATTATCATTCTTGGATGTTTCATAATCATTTTATAGTCATTTTTTGGTACTAACCTATTGACATAGTGCCAAGTGCCAGTTGCTATTTTTTCCATGTTTTTACATCGCAGGAAATCAATACCAAACAGAGTCCAAACGCAGCAAAACTTTTTGATTTCTTATGGACCAGAAGACATCCAGTGGGCCGAAGAAGCACCTGGGGGGTGCTTCAAGGGGAGCACAACCCACCAGGGCGCGCCTTACCTCCAGGCGCGCACTGGTGGGTTGTGACCACCTCGGTTGCCTCCCGAACCGCCTCTTTACTCTATAAATACCCCAATATTCCAGAAACCCTAGAGGAGTCGACGAAACTCAACTCTAGCCGCCGCAAGTTCCAGAACCACCAGATCCAACCTAAACACCATCACGGAGGGGTTCATCATGTCCATTGGTGCCTCTCTGATGATGCGTGAGTAGTTCTTTGTAGACCTACAGGTCCGTAATTAGTAGCTAGATGGCTTCCTCTCTCTCTCTTTCGATTCTCAATACAATGGTCTCTTGGAGATCCATACGATGTAACTCTTTTTGCGGTGCATTTGTTGGGATCGGATGAACTTTGAGTTTATGATCAGATCTATCCTTTTATCCATGAATGTTATTTGAGTCTTCTTCGATCTCTTATATGCATGATTTCTTATAGCCTCGTATTTCTTCTCCGATATTTGGGTTTTGTTTGGCCAACTTGATCTATTTATCTTGCATGGGAAGAGGTGCTTTGTGATGGGTTCGATCTTACGGTGGTTGATCCCAGTGACAGAAGGGGAACCGACACGTATGCATATTTGCTATTAAGGATAACAAATGGGGTCTATTTCTACATAGATAGATCTTGTCTACATCATGTCAACGTTCTTATTGCATTACTCCATTTCTCCATGAACTTAATACACTAGATGCATGCTAGATAGCGGTCGATGTGTGGAGTAATAGTAGTAGATGTAGGCAGGAGTCGGTCTACTAATCTTGGACGTGATGCCTATATAATGATCATTGCCTGGATATCGTCATGATTATTTGAAGTTCTATCAATTGCCCAACAGTAATTCGTTTACCCACCGTTTGCTATTTTTCTCGAGAGAAGCCACTAGTGAAATATATGGCCCCTGGGTCTCATTCTCATTATATTTGCCTTGCGATCTATTTTACTTGCTTTTATTTTCAGATCTATTGAACCAAAAATACAAAAATACCTTGCTGCATTTTATTTTATCTCGCGTTCCCGTGAGATCTATCAATCAAATTATTACAACTTTCTCACGTCCGTTTGCCAGTTTCTGGCGCCGTTGCCCGAAAGGGATTGACAACACGTCGGGTTGCGAATACTTGTTATTTGTGTGCAGGTGCTGTTTACATAGTGTTGCTTGGTTCTCCTACTGGTTCGATAACCTTGGTCCCATCACTGAGGGAAATACCTACCGTCGCTATGCTGCATCATCCCTTCCTCTTTGGGGAAATACCGACGTAGTCTAGCAGACATCAAAAGGAATTTCTGGCATCGTTGCCGGGGAGACATCACCAACATCTACCAGGTTCCTAATCACAAATCTCATCTCCTTGCAATTTACATTATTTTCCATTTGCCTCTTGTTTTCCTCTCCCTCACTTCACAAAATTCGACGTTTTATTCGCCCTCTTTATTGTTCGCCGTTTTCTTGCTGGATCTATTTTTTGAGTGCAATCTTGTTGCGTAGTCACAATGAATCAAGAGAACACCAAGTTGTTTGATTTCTCAAATACCAACAACAATGATTTTATTGGCACTCTAATTGCTCCAGCCACTAGTGCTGAATCTTGTGATATTAATACTGCTTTGCTGAATCTTGTTATGAAAGATCAATTTTCCGGTACTCCTAATGAGGATGTCGTGTCCCATCTTAACACATTCGTGGAATTATGCGATATGCAAAAGAAAAAAGATGTCGACAATGATGTTGTGAAGATGAAATTATTTCCGTTTTCTTTGCGAGATCATGCAAAAATTTGGTTTTCTTCTTTGCCTGGCAATAGTATCGATTCTTGGAATAAGTGCAAAGATTCTTTTATCACTAAATATTTTCCACCCGCAAAAAATTATTTCCCTTAGAACCCAAATCATGATTTTCAAGCAACTTGAACATGAGCATGTTGCACAATCTTGGGAAAGGATGAAAATGATGCTAAGGAATTGCCAACTCATGGGTTAAATCTTTGGATGATCATACAAATTTTTTATGCGGGATAGAATTTTGTTTCTCGTAATCTTTTAGATTCAGCCGCGGGTGGTACTTTTATGGAAATTACTTTGGGTGAAGCAACAAAATTTCTTGATAATATCATGGAAAATTATTCACAATGGCATACCGAAAGAGCTCCTACTAGTAAAAAAGTTAATTCGGTTGAAGAAATTTCTTACTTGAGTGAAAAAGATGATGCTCTTATGAAATTGGTTGCTACTAAAAGTGCTCCTATTGATTTCAATGATATGCCTTTGTCTACTTTGATTGAGCAAAATAGTGATGCCGTAGATGTGAATTTTATCTCGCGAAACAATTTCAATAACAATGCTTATAGAGGTAATTTTAATCCTAGGCCTTTTCCTAGTAATTCCTCTAATAGTTATGGTAATTCCTATGGAAATCCTTCTTATAATAATAATAGGAACACTTCTGATCTTGAGAATAAAATTAAAGAATTTATCAACACTCAAAAAAATTTCAACACTACAATGGAAGAAAAGTTGAATAAGATTCATGATTTGTCTAGAAGTGTTTATGCAATTTCTCATGATGTAGAAAATCTCAAGATGAAATTTTTTGTGCCTAAGCTTGAGGAATCATTTGAAGCTCTTTATGTTTCTATGGATGAAAGTAAGAAAAAGAACCGCTATGCTTAGAGCTATAAGAGAATTTTTAGAAAAGGCATTTTCTAGTGATTGCTTTCATAGAAGTGATGAAGATCTTAAAATGATTGGTGTTTCTTCTATTGATTCCTTGTTTAGTAAAATTAATATTGATGAAAAAGGGACTGAAGAAGAGTCAACTTTAGCTAGAAGGCGCCCCAATAATTCGGAGGGTGAAAATCTTCTTGAGAAAATTGATAAAAGTCGGTTTGAAGAGGTCAAAACTTTAACTAGTGATGTGACCACTCTTTTGGATTACAAAGACTTTAATTATGATAGTTTCTCTTTGATTGATTGTATTTCTTTGTTGCAATCCATGATAAATTCACCCCATGCTTATGAACAAAATAAAGCTTTTACTAAACATATTGTTGATGCCATGATGAAAGCTTTAGAAGAAAAGTTGGAATTAGAAGTTTCAATTCCTGGAGAATTACATGACGAGTGGGAACCTACTATCAAAGTCAAGATTAAAAATTATGAGTGTTTTTCTTTGTGTGACTTGGGTGCTAGTGTTTCTACAATTCCGAAATATTTATGTGATGTGCTTGGTCTTACCGATATTGAAGAATGTTCTTTAAATTTGCACTTGGTGGATTCTAATATTAAAAAGCCTACGGGAAGAATTAATGATGTTCTTATTCTTGCAAATAGGAATTATGTGCCCATAGATTTTATTGTTCTTGATATTGATTGCAATCCGTCTTGTCCAATTATTCTTGGTAGACCATTTTTACACACTATTGGCGATGTGATTGATATGAAAGAAGGCAATATTAACTTCCAATTTCCACTAAGGAAGGGTATGGAACATTTCTCTAGAACAAGAATTAGGCCACCATATGAATCAATCATGAGGGCATCTTATGGATCTAGAAACAAAGATGACAACACTTATATCCTTGCTTTATGGCTAGCTAGGGGCGTGAAACGATAGCGCTTGTTGGGAGGCAACCAAATGAATAACATTTATTTTTGTCTTCTTCTTTCTGTTCTTGAGTGTTTGCATAATTATTCTACTGTTATGATTGTGTTTTTTGTGTTTTAATTAGTGTTTGTGCCAAGTAAAGCCTTTAGGATCTTCTTGGGTGATAGTTGATTTGATCTTGCTGAAAAACAGAAACTTTTGGTCTAGAATTACAATTCTTAAAATCACAGAAGCGACGTAAAATTCTGATTTTTTTACAGTAGATTGATATACAAATTTCTCAGGTTGTCCTAATTTTTCAGAATTTTTGGAGTTAGAGAAGTATTCGAAATATCCAGATTGCTACAGACTGTCCTGTTTTTGACAGATTCTGTTTTCTTTGCGTTCTGTGTTTGTTTTGATGATTCTATGGTTTTCTTTGAAGAGTTTTTGCCATAGATAAGTTGGAATACAGTAGATATAATGCAAGAATAAAATATGAATGGGTTGCAACAGTACTTATAGTAGTGATTTGCTTTCTTATACTAACGGATGTCACGAAGCTTTTGTTGAGTTTTGTTTGATTAAAGTTTTCAAGTTTTGGGTGATGTTATGATGGATGAAGGAATAAGGAGTAAGAAGAGCCTAAGCTTGGGGATGCCCATTGCATCCCAAGCTATTATCCAAAGAGAAGCAAGCAACTAAGCTTGGGGATGCCCCGAGTGGCATCCCCTCTTTCTTCTAACGACCATTGGTATTTTACTCAAAGCTATATTTTTATTCTTCACATACTATGAGTTTTGCTTGGAGCGTCTTGTATGATATGAGTCTTTTCTTCTTTTTCTTTTTGTTTTAAGTCATGAATCCTTGCTGGACACACTTGTTTGAGAGAGCCAAAATTATGCCGTGACTTGTTAGAATTTCTCTCTATGCTTCACTTAAATCTTTATGAGCTATGAAATTGCTCTAGTGCTTCACTTATATCTTTTTGAGCACGGTGTGCTTTAGTATTTTTGAAGAAATGCTCTCTTGCTTCACTTATATTTATTTGAGAGTTAGTAATTTTTTAAAGAAATTCTCTCTTGCTTCACTTAAATTAATTTGAGAGAAAGAAATATTATGCTCATGATCTTCACTTATATTTGTTTGAGCATATCAAAAGCAACACATGAAAATTTGTTCCAAAGTGATAGATATCCAAGAAGGATATAATAAAAAATTTCATGAAGATCATTGGAAAACATAAACTTGATTTCTTTGTAATAGTTTTGAGATATGATGATGTGATATGTGAGTCATGTTGATGAGTAATTATGCTTTAGTAAGAATATTGGTGTGAAGGTTTGTGATTCCCTATGCAAGCACGAAAGTCAATAGTTATGCAATGAAATTACATCCTACTTGTGGTGCATTATTTGGTGTCAATTATGCTCAATGCTCGCTTAGAGATTATTCGTTTCTTGGTTGGTCGCTTCTCAATCTTTTGCCAGCCTTCATTTTGCACTAAGTATGATCACTACTTGGCGTCCAAAATCCTTTAAACTAGTTTTGCCACATGAGTCCACCATACCTACCTATATGAAGTTGCTATTCTCAGAAAATTTGTATGTGCCATCTCTAATTTTCAAAATAAACTTCTCTTTTGTGTGCTCGTACAGCTCATGAACCGGTAGGGGTGGCTAATATATTTCCATGCTAGATATGTTATTCTCACGATGAGTGTTTATTCACTTGTCATTGCACGAGAGTAAGGCAAAGGTATTAGGGATGCCCAGTCCCGAAATGAAAAATGAATTTACTTTATGTTGTCAAATAATAAATTCCTTGGAAAGTGTTGGTATGGAAGGCACCTGTGGATACGACTAGCCATGGAAAGTGAAAGTATGGTTTAAAAAGGAATAAACTTTAATTTCTTTTTGGGAACCGCCTATGATATATCTAGCATGGAAAGTATTGTGAACTTCTCGATCGTTCTCGTTGACAGGAAAAACTTCCCTCCGCGAAGGGCCTTTCTTTTACTTTATGCAATTTTTATTTTTAATTTGAGTCTCCATCTTCTCTTATAAAGCACCAACTAGGTGGCACTATGATCGTACTTGAGCATTGGGTGTAGCCAATATGCGAGTGTGTTTCATGAATGGATCAATGATTGAGCATGATGGACTAGGGATAACTTATTTTAGCGTCGATATTTGGAATACATGGTTGCTTGTTGGTATGCTTCAGTATTAAATTCCTCATGTCAAAACTAGACTATTGCTTTGAACCATATAAAATTCCAAATGTCCATGCTACAAAGAAAAGAATATGAGATGACATGTTAGGCAGCATTCCACATCAAAAATTCTGTTTTTATCATGCATGAATTAAGCTTGGGGATGCTGATACGTCTCCAATGTATCTATAATTTTTTATTGTTCCATGCTGTTATATTGTCATTCTTGGGTGTTTAATAATCATTTTATATCATTTTTTGGTACTAACCTATTGACATAGAGCCAACTGCCGGTTGCTGTTTTTTTGCATGTTTTTTACATCACATGAAATCAATACCAAACGGAGTCCAAACGCAGCGAAACTTTTTGTCGATTTTTGTGGCCAGAAGACATCCAGTGGGCCGAAGAAGCACCTAGGGGGTGCTCCAAGGGGAGCACAACACACCAGGGCACGCCTGGAGGCCCATGCGCGCCCTGGTTAGCTGTGGCCACCTCGGTTGCCTCCCGAACCACCTCTTTACTCTATAAATACCCCAATATTCCAGAAACCCTAGAGGACTCGATGAAAATAAATTCCAGCCGCCGCAAGTTCCAGAACCACCAGATCCAATCTAGACACCATCACGGAGGGGTTCATCAGGTCCATTGGTGCCTCTCCGATGATGCGTGAGTAGTTCTTCGTAGACCTACGGGTCCGTAGTTAGTAGCTAGATGGCTTCCACTCTCTCTTTTGATTCTCAATACAATGGTCTCTTGGAGATCCATATGATGTAACTCTTTTTGCGATGCGTTTGTTGGGACCGGATGAACTTTGAGTTTATGATCAGATCTATCTTTTTATCCATGAAAGTTATTTGAGTCTTCTTTTATCTCTTATATGCATGATTGCTTAGAGCCTCGTATTTCTTCTCTGATATTTGGGTTTTGTTTGGCCATCTTGATCTATTTATCTTGCAATGGGAAGAGGTGCTTTGCAATGGGTTCGATCTTACGGTGGTTGATCCCAGTGACAGAAGGGGAACCAACACGTATGTATTGTTGCTATTAAGGATAACAAGATGGGGTCTATTTCTACATAAATAGATCTTGCCTACATCATGTCATCGTTCTTAATGCATTACTCCGTTTCTCCATGAACTTAATACACTAGATGCATGCTGGATAGTGGTCGATGTGTGGAGTAATAGTAGTAGATGAAGGCAGGAGTCGGTCTACTAATCTTGGACGAGATGCCTATATAATGATCATTGCCTGGATATCGTCATGATTATTTGAAGTTCTATCAATTGCCCAACAGTAATTCGTTTACCCACCGTTTGCTATTTTTCTCGAGAGAAGCCACTAGTGAAATCTACGGCTCCCGGGTCTCTTTCTAATTATATTTGCGTTGCAATCTATTTTCTTTGCTTTTATTTTCAGATCTGTTAAACCAAAAATACAAAAATACCTTGCTGCTATTTATTTTATCTCGCGTTCCCGCGAGATCTATCTATCATATTATTACAGCTTTCCCACGTCCGTTTGCCAATTTCTGGCGCTGTTGCCCGAAAGGGATTGACAACCCTTTTAACATGTTGGGTTGCGAGTATTTGTTATTTGTGTGCAGGTGTTGTTTACGTAGTGTTGCTTGGTTCTCCTACTGGTCCGATAACCTTGGTCTCATCACTGAGTGAAATACATACCGTCGCTATGCTGCATCATCCCTTCCTCTTTGGGGAAATACCGACATAGTCTAGCAGACATCAGTGGGTAGTGGGGCCCCTGGCCAGCATCCGGTGCCCATATTCTGGTATATAAGCCCATTTTCCCTAGAAAAAAATAAGGAGAGGACTATCGGGACGGATCACCTCTGTCTCGAGGCGGAACTTGGGTAGGAGCACTTTTGCTTGCCGGTGGAGAGATTCTAGTCTACCTGGAGGGGGAAATTGAAGCCATCAACAAACCCCTCATCATGGGAGGACCAATCTTCATCAACACCATCTCATCTGAAACCCTAGTTCATCTCTTGTATTCAATCTTTCTGTCAAAACCTCAGATTGGTATATGTGGGTTGCTAGTAGTGTTGATTACATCTTGTAGTTGATGCTAGTTGGTTTATTTGGTGGAAGATCATATGTTCAGATCTATTATGCTATCCAATACCCCTCTGATCTTGCGCATGAGTATGTTTTGTGAGTAGTTACTTTTGTTCTTGGGGACATGGGAGAAGTCTTGTCATAAGTAATCATGTGAATTTGGTATTCGCTTGATATTTTATGATATGTATGTTGTTGATTCCCTTAGTAGTGTTATGTGAACATCAACTACATGACACTTCAAGGAATGCATTGTGGAGTAGTTATTAGATGATGGGTTGCTAGAGTGATAGAAGCTTAAACCCTAGTTTATGCGCTATTCCGTAAGGGGCTGATTTGGATCCATATGTTTAATGCTATGGTTAGATTTTATCTTAATTCTTCTTTCGTACTTACAAATGCTTGCGAGAGGTGTTAATTATAAGTGGGAGATTTGTTCAAGTAATAAAAACACCCAAGCACCCATCCACCCACATATAAAATTATCAAAGTAGCGAACGCGAATCAAACAAACATGATGAAAGTGACTAGATGAAATTCTCGTGTGTCGTCAAGAACGCTTAGCTTATTATAAGAGACCGTTCCGGCCTGTCCTTTGCTACAAAAAGGATTGGGCTACCTTACTGCACTTTTTGTTACCATTACTATTACTCACTTGTTACAAATTATCTTTCTATCAAACTACTCGTTACCGATAATTTTAGTGCGTGCAGAAAATACCTTGCTGAAAACCGCTTGTCATATCCTTCCGCTCCTCGTTGGGTTCGACACTCTTACTTATCAAAAGGACTACGATAGATCACCTATACTTGTGTGTCATCAAGGCTCTTTTTTGGCACCGTTGCCAGGGAGTGAAGCGCTTCTGGTGAGTGGAATTTGGTAAGGAAATTTTTTATTACGTGCTGAAATTTACTGTCACTTGTTACTATGGAAAATCATCCTTTGAGGGGTTTGTTTGAGGTATCTTCACCTCGTCCGGAAGCACAAAGAGTTTCTCCTCAACCTACTGCACCTACTGAAAATATTTATTATGAGATTCCTTCTGGTATGATAGAGAAACTGCTAGCAAATCCTTATGCAGGATATGGAACACTACATCCTGATATGCGCCTAATCTATGTGGATGAAGTTTTTCAATTATTTAAGCTTGCAGGTTTACCTGGAGATGAAATTAAGAAGAATGTCTTCCCTTTATCTTTGAAGGGAAAGGCGTTGACATGGTATAGGCTATGTGATGATATTGGAGTTTGGGATTGGAATCAGTTTGATGAGGACATCAATACCATTGTTACACCCACAGCCCCTGGTGCTATACATACTGGACCAATTACTAGAGCTCGTGCACGCCAATTGATTTACCAGGTAGTTTCATTTCTTGGTAACAATTCTAATGTTCATGAGAATATGTTGCTGCCTAAATTGGATACATTTGTGTTGATTACTAATGAGGGCCTAGCATGGACAAGAGGGATGAACACTGAAGCAGGATCAAGCATTGAGATGAAGGTGCGCACGAAGGGAACCAGAATGGCGTTTCTAGTGCATATTACAGCACTTTGAAGCCCCCATGATGACATACAAGGACATGGACGAAATATCCAAGATGCCCCTTCATAAATTTCGTCCATAGCTTATTTTAGGTGCTGCGCGATCTTATTTTCCTTGTAATTTCGAAATACTTGAGTATAGGCTGTTTTAGAGTCCGTATGTGTGGGGAAACAAGAGCTAGGGTTGGTTTCGGACCCCTCCTCCAAGGGTCACGAAATTCCCCCCTCTTCCTCCATATATACAACCCTTAGGGCGTCGTTTAGACTTTGGGTTTTGTTTAGATTAAAAGTTCGCCATAGCTGCAACTTCGCGTACTTCGTTTGTGTTCACGACCAGACCAAGGCGTCACAGAACCCCACCTTGATCAATAAAGCTTTCATATTATCTTCGCAATATCCAGATTGCAATCTTAGTTTCTTGCTTGTTCTTTGTTTGCCTGCAGGAAATAGACCTTCGTGGTCAGGTCGATCATGCTCCGGCGTGATCAATAACCTCTTGGAGTTGGTTTAGCGATTGCTAAGGCGCGACATCCTCGCATGTTCGTAGTCAGATCATCAAAGTCTACTCCTCCGAAATGATAATCACCATCTCATCGAAAGACGGGGCACCTTTGCCTTTATCAAGTGGTATCAGATTTCCAGGTAGCTCGGTGAGATTTTCCAGTTTTTCATAGTTTAGATCGAGTCTGTTCTTCATACCTACAGTCCACAAAAAAGCCAAAAAAATTTAGGGTTAGTTCATCATATCGGAACCAATCTGAGCCTTTGCATAATCTTTTTAGAGTTTTCCTTTGTTGAATTTGCGGTTGCGTCATCGTGTCGAGTTGCTGGTCTTAGAGTCTAGTTACCTTAGAGTTTCGAGCTCTGGTCACAGGTTTTCACGTCGCTGCCACACCATCGTCATCGCGTCGCCATATACCATCACCAAATATCCGCTGCCAATCCGAGTCCATATACATCCACCGCATATCCGCCACCAATTCGAGTCATATACATCCATCAGGTCACCATCACACCAATCTGAGTCCACCTCCACCACAGATTCACCACCAGTCCGTGCTCCACCGCCCATCATATACCATCACCAGTCCAAGTTCCATCAGATTCATCTCTGCCACTAGTCCTAGTCCGAGTCCAGTATTTGTTCCTTTATTTTTGAGTTTCGGATCATGCAATACTACGAGTTGTGAGCAAGTCTGGAAAATTTTGGCTAGGCAGTTTTTAGAACATTTGTAGACTTTTTCAAAAAAAATTGTTGCGGAGCAAAAAAAAAGAGGAAAAAATAAGTCCAAAAAAGTGAAAAAAGAAAAAAAATTCAGAATGTGCTCCTCCCTTGTTTACGTGTCGCGCCGTGATTTTTTGATTCTCAAGGCTCACGTCTCTAGCACGGTCTAGCCTAGGACCAGCACAATACCGTCGTTGAGCATTTATTCAACTTTGCATCTCTGAATTGATTATTGCTGACATTTTTGCTACCATATCATAAGCCTTCCGAGCTCCACATAAATCTACATCATGCGTTTGACACCACCTAGCAATCGCTCTATCCAAGCTTTGATAGTTTTAACTACAATGGTTACCGATCACCACCCGCTGCTGGGTAAGAACTGGTAAGAATTTGAGATTTGCTTGACGGATTTGTGCCACCCCACCACCACCACTTTCTAGTAGTCTGTAGGATCATATTCTTGTGTGTTTCTATTGCTGCTAACCTTGGCAGGACCACAAGCCGACGAGATTGCCTGGGAGAACATGACGAAGAAGGAGCTTCATGATAAATTTCAGCAAATGTTGAGTCAACAGGTAGAAGACATGATGGCCAAGTTTGGAAAGGCATTGGAGAGGATTGATGACGTTGAGAAGAAAATGGACACCAAGTTGGACGCCAAGTTCGATGAAGTACTCGCACGTCTACCAGAACCTCCACGCCACGATCCAGCAGGGTGAACGCAGCGTGTTCCTCTTGAGCCAGGACAAACTGCAGGTGCTGCTGCTACTGCTGTTGATACTTATGTAGCTCCTGCTGCTACTATAGAGGTGGATGACTATTACGAGGATGAGGTTGATCAAAATCAGAACTACGTGCAACCACCAGCACCACCACCACCAGGTCGTCCTCATTCTTATAATAGCAACGGTAGGGCTGCAGCACCACCTCAGGTATGAGATTATGACCATATTCCTAAACTAAAATTGAATATTCCATCGTTTGAGGGTAGATACATTCCTAATGTATATCTTACTTGGGAATTAGAAACTGAACGAAGTTTCACATGCTTATAGTATCCTGAGGATAGACGTGTTGCTGTTGTTGTTTGTGAATTCACTAGTTTTTCTTATGTTTGGTGGTCTGAACATTGTAGATTATATCATGATAATATCCCTACTACTTGGGCTGCTTTGAAAACTGCTATGCGTACTCATTGGGTTCCACCATATTATGAACATGAATTACTTCAAAAATTGCAGCGTTTGAGACAAGGAAAAAATTCTGTAGAGGAGTATTATCAGGAATTACAAACTGGCATGATTAGATGTGGTATTGTTAAGGATAATGAAGCTATGCTTGCACGTTTTATGGGTGGATTAAATGAAGAGATTCACACCATTTTAGAGTATAAGGAGTATAAATATCACTCGTTTATTCCACCTTGCTTGCAAAGCTGAACGTGAAGTGCAGGATCGACAGGCATTGGCGCGAACAAACTTTTCTGCAGGTCGACCTTCATCATGGACACCACGTGCATCTTCTACTTCCACGTGTTCTGCTACACCGACAGCTCCATTGGCTACCACCTCCAGCCGTGATACAAGAAAGAAGGCACTACCACCACTATCTACCAAGAGCACACCTACCGCGCCTGCACAGGGCTCTTCTTCATCCATGGCATCAACAGGGCACACACATGATATTATTTGTCATTGTTGTAAGGGTAGACGTCATTTTGCAAGAGAATGCAAACCTCCGCTTGTTATGATTGCTACTGAGGATGGTGGGTATGAGTCCGCTAGTGACTATGATGAGGAGACTTTTGCTCTTATTACAAGTGAAGAACACTGTGGAGATGATTCTGATCATGAGACGCAATACACGGCTGCTGAAGATGCTGACATGTATGAAAGTTTATTTGCTCAACATGTTTTGAGTGTGTAGGTCACACAAGCTGAGCAAACTCAGAGGCATAATTTGTTCCATACAAAGGGAGTTGTGAAGGAACGCTCTGTTCGCGTCATCATAGATGGAGGGAGGTGCAACAATTTGGCTAGCATGGAGATGGTGGAGAAGCTATCTCTCACCACAAGACCACATCCACATCCTTACTCATCCAATGGTTCAACAACAGAGGCAAGGTTAAGGTAACACGTACTGTTCATCTGCATTTTAGTATCTCTACATATGCTGATTATGTTGATTGTGATGTGGTACCCATGCAAGCATGTTCCTTATCACTTGGTACACCATGGCAATTTGATAAAATTCTGTACACCATGGTAGAAACAATCAGTATACTCTTGTTCATAAGGATAAACATATTACTTTACTTCCTATGTCACCTGATTCCATGTTGAAAGTTGATATTAATAGAGCTAATAAAGCAAAACAGGAGAAAAATAAGAGTGGAAATCAGATTGTGGAAAAGAATTTGAGCAACAAATGAAGCCTAATAATAAACCATCTAGTGTTGCTTCTGAAACTAAACTGAAAAGTGCATGTTTACTTGCCACCAATTCTGATATTGATGATCTAGATTTCAGCAAATCTGTTTGCTTTGCTTTTGTGTGCAAAGAGGCATTATTTTCATTTGGGGACGTGCCTTCCTCTTTTCCTCCTGTTGTCACTTACATTTTGCAGGAGTTCGCTGATGTCTTTCCACAAGACATGCCACCGGGATTACCGCCTATTCGAGGGATTGAGCATCAGATTGACTTAATTCTTGGTGTGTCGCTGCCAAACCGTGCACCATACCGTACCAATCCAGAGGAGACGAAGGAGATTATGCGTCAAGTACATGAGCTACTCAACGAAGGTTATATACATGAATCTCTTAGTCCTTGTGTTGTTCCTATTATACTAGTGCCTAAAAAGGACGGTACATCGTGTATGTGTGTTGATTGTAGAGGCATTAATAATATTACTATTCGTTATCGTCATCCTATTCCTAGGCTAGATGATATGCTTGATGCATTGAGTGGCTCTACAATATTCTCCAAAGTTGATTTGCGTAGTGGATACCATCAAATTCATATCAAATTGGGAGATGAATGGAAAACAACATTTAAACTACGTTTCGATTATATGAGTGGTTAGTCATGCCTTTTGGGTTAACTAATGCACCTAGTACTTTCATGAGATTGATGAACGAAGTTTTACGTGCTTTCATTGGACGATTCGTGGTAGTCTATTTTGATGATATACTGATTTATAGCAAATCTTTGGAAGAACATTTGGGACATTTACGAGCTACTTTTATTGCTCTACGTGATGCACATTTGTTTGGTAACCTTGGTAACTGCACCTTTTGCACCGACCGAGTATATTTTCTTGGCTATGTTGTTACTCCATAGGGAATTGAAGTTGATAAAGCCAAGATTGAAGCTATTGAGAGTGGGCCGTAGCCCAAAACGGTCACACGAGTGAGGAGTTTTCTTGGACTCGCTGGTTTCTATAGGCGTTTTGTGAGAGATTTTAGCACCATTGATGCACCTCTCAATGAGCTTACAAAGAAGGATGTGCCTTTTGTTTGGGGTACTGCACAGGAAGAAGCCTTCACGGTATTGAAAGATAAGTTGACACATGCTCCTTTACTCCAACTTCCTTAGTTCAGTAAGACTTTTGAGCTTGAATGTGATGCTAGTGGAATTGGATTAGGAGGTGTGTTATTACAAGATGGCAAACCTATTGCATACTTTTATGAAAAATTGAGTGGACCTAGTCTGAACTATTCTACTTATGATAAAGAATTATATGCCCTTGTTCGGACCTTAGAAACATGGAAACATTATTTATGGCCCAAAGAATTTGTTATACATTCTGATCATGAATCTTTGAAACACGTTAAAAGTCAAGAAAAATTGAACTGTAGACATGCTAAATGGGTTGAATTCATTGAGACTTTCCCTTATGTTATTAAACACAAGAAGGGTAAAGAAAATGTTATTGCTGGTGCATTGTCTCGTCTGTATACTATGCTTTCACAACTTGACTTTAAAATATTTGGTTTGGTGACCATCAAAGATTCAATATGTGCATGATGCTAAATTTAAAGATGTATTGCAGAATTGTAAAGAAGGAAGAACATGGAACAAATTTGTTGTTAATGATGGATTTGTGTTTCGTGCTAACAAGCTATGCATTCTAGCTAGCTCCGTTCGTCTTTTGTTGTTGCAGGAGGCGCATGGAGGAGGATTAATGGGACCCTTTGGCCTGAAGAAGACGGAGGATATACTTGCTACACATTTCCTTTGGCCAAATATGAGACGGGATGTTGAGCGTTTATAACCCACAAGTATAGGGGATCGCAACAGTCTTCGAGGGTAGAGTATTCAACCTGAATTTATTGATTCGACGGAAGGGGAGCCAAAAATATTCTCGAGTATTAGCAGCTGAGTTGTCAATTCCACCACACCTGAAAGACTTAATATCTGCAAAAAAATATTTGGTAGCAAAGTAGTATGGAAGTAGCGGTAACGGTGGCAAAAGTAACAGTAGTAGTTTCAGAGCAATTGTAACAGTGGTAGTGAAAAAGTAACTGAGCAAAGATCAATATGTGAAAAGCTCGTAGACAATGGATCCGTGATGGATAATTATGTCGGATGGCATTCATCATCCAATGATTATAACATAGGGTGACACAGAACTAGCTCCAGTTCATACATATAATGTAGCACCGGTACGCGTCGGTGTTATACAAACTATTTTTATCCCCTTTCCGCGATGGCGTTTGGAACCGTCGCCTAGTGAGTGACGGCGATAGGGGGGTCCTTCCCACATGACCCAGAAACCGTTGGGGATAGTGACCCTACAGTATTCCTACTCATTTGTGCTCGCATTGCCATCGCATTCGGTATTCTATGGTGCTACGTTTATGATGCGCGGCCCATCACAAATGGTTCACTATTATAGAACGTGTATGATAAGCATACAATGACACACATTCGCCTTTCCCAAACCGTATGCGATAACTAATTAAGAAGATTAGCTAATTATCGTATGAGTGTCGGACAGGATTACGAAACGTCGGACCGTCGTAACATCATCGTACACGACAACTATCACACACGCTATTCTGTGGTGCAACGTTTACGAAGCATACTTCATCAAAAATAGTTCATGGTTGCGAATCGTGTACGATAAGAAAACTAACACAAACGTTTAGTTTCCCGCACCGTTTGTGATATTGTCTGACATCGCACATGCTTTGCAAACGGCAACTGTGTGCATGCTTGCTCATGTTTCCTCTCTGTGAACCGTCTCGGATTATGGTGTATATCGCAAACTTTTGTGTTTTACCAACCGTGTGTGCCGTAATGACCTGGAGAGCGTAATTTCACCGTAATTTAATAGCTGCTATTTCAAATTGTACCAGATTTGAATTTGAATTTCAATGTACGCTACAACTTTATTCACATCCATCAGGTTCAAACAACCAATGCATTATTCGATTCATAGGTACATATGTTCAAGAATTACATAAGAACCAAATAAAGAATGATGAACCATAGTTTTATACTTTTACTATTAAAGGCGGTAAAGAAAGAGGCGGAATACATTCTGGTTGCTGAACAAGGTGAAGTGGAATGCCCATATTGTGCTCACCTCCATGCAGAAGGCACACACGACTCTAGTCCAACCCCTTGTGATGGCCGACTGCCCATCCTTCACGGTCTTCATGAAAACATCTAGATAATGATCGTGTTCTGGTAGAAATACTTTAACCTTTGCATGCCCATCAATCATGTAGTTTGAGAGGTAATCTTGAGTTAACTGCTTTGGCAACCACTTCAAAGGAAAAAGATTCAGACATTGTCAGCTAACACAACTCATTATGGGCAGTAAAAAGAAGGCTGCAGAGTTCTTACTTACCATCCTGCAGTTCGTTGTTGTCTTGGATAAAGTGTAAACAAATAGTTTAATTGCCATCTTTGGACCCATTTTACTAAGAATCTTTATCAGCTTTCTCACTTGATGTTGGTTCATCGATATCTCATTGCCCCATACGTAGAAAGGGTTGAAGCACGGATCTTTACCAATGACATATGTAACTAAAAGCACCAAGTTAATATTAGAAGCTAAAAAGCAATTGCACAATGACGTAGTACAACACTCTTTTATAATATCTTATAACATCCAATATACTCACATATTAGATGAATTAACATCTTATATTATGGGCCGGAAGGAGTTTAGTGCAGTCTGTTACAGTTAGTTTGAGCTAGTTTGGGCTCAAATAGCCCTAAAGTATATCTAAACATGAAGGCTAGTTTCATCTATTACCCACCCAAAAAAACTATCCAACCCAAGAGATGCTAATTGGAGCTAGTTCTCCTAGTGCATTTATTGTCAATCTAACCCTACCATCCAAGCAACTCTTTGGACGGAGTTAGTTCAGGGTTAGTCATGAGCTAGAAACTAACTGTAACCCTAGCAAAGTTGACTATCCAAACAGGGTTGTGTTGCTATTGTTGTTGCTGCTACTGCTCTTCTACGTATATCTAGACATCATCAGAACATTAATGTAACACTCTTCCTTGCTGCTATGTAGCCTAGGATTGCATATTTAGACATTAAGTACAGTGCATGTTGCTATGTAGCCTCAAATATATTACATATGGCCCTAGTTAACCTAACAATAAATGGGTTGTAGATATATTTAGTTAAAAGTCTGATTCACCGATTAGTCCCATATCAGCCCCCGGCCTATATGGTACTAGCTACTGATATCCTGAACAGTGAGCATATATAAGCCATGGGATGAAACTAACCTCGATGGAAAACAACAGTCGTTCCCAAAATTGTCCTGTGTAGGTACATCGAGAAGCATGTTAAGCAAAACAGGCTAAACATCAACCAAAATTATCCATGGCAGACAAAATAATCTCCAAAAGATAGCTTCAATGTGCAGGTTTAAGCATGCTAGTAAAGCAAAACAAGTGGGAAGGTGTGTTAACTGCAACAGGCCTAACACTTAACAAGAAGCAAACATAGTCATTCAAACTGGTATTGTGCCGGTCTAAGCACAGTGGTTATTGTTAAAAAAAGTGGAAAGGCGTATTTAACTACAAGATGCAGCAACCAAATGTAGTCATTCATAGTGGTATTGTTGAAACTGGTACTGATGAAATTGAACTGCACACTTCATACTTACACATATAGAACACCACGTTGTGAATAACTGTAATAAACAAGGCATACTACGAACAACCAAAGATAGCATTTGAAATTGGACATATGCTAACTACAAACAACCGAATAATCAAAAAACTTTAAAAGAGGCATATGCTAGCTAAAACAGGCTTAATAGCAAGCAAAAATATGCATTCCTATCGGTATGTTTAAAACTGGATTGATGAAATGTACTGCACAGTAAATAATTGCACATATAGAGCATTACATTGTGAACAACTGAAATAAACAAGGCGTACTACAAACAACCAGATATAGCAATTAAAACTAGACATATTCTCACTACACTACAAAAGGGACTCGACAAAACAAATCTTGGGTTTCCCCCTGTGAAGAGGCACAACAAAACAAATCATGGGTTTCCTCGCTTGTCACAAATGGGATCATTCCCGTGGGAAGAGCATGGACCCTGGATGCGCTCCATGTTGTCGCAGATGGGCTCCTTCCCCTTGGAAGAGCATGGCTGTAGGGTGCCCTCCCTGATGTCGCAGACGGGCGCTTTCCCCTTGGAAGAGCAGATGGGCTCTTTCACCTTGGAAGAGCCGGAGAGGGTGCCCTCCTCGTGGTCACCGTCGATGAGGTCTGACTTGGAAGCTGTGGATCCCAAGCCAGCGCCGCAGAATGTGTCCTTAAAAAATGACAAAAGGGGCTCGATGGCGATGTAGGATGGCAAATTGTTGACAGTGAGCTAGAGGAGATCAGCGGCGGGGCCATGGATGGGATCGACGGCGATTGAACTCGAGGGGTTGGGGGTGGGCCACTTAACCTGTGACATAGCCCGCCTCAGGCCGTCGTTGTTGATGACCTCGATGTCGTAGCTGGCAGCCAAGACACGCCCGCATACTCTAGCCCGCTGCTTGATTGCTTGCCGCCAGTAATGGTTGTCAGCTTCCTCGGCGACGTCGGGCGAAGATACCGCAATACACCTCTTTTGGGCCAGTCGTTCCTCGAGCTCCACGGGAAGTGTAGCCGGGCTTAGGCTGCGATGCTCTGGAGTGGGGGATTGTGATCTGTGGTAAAGGGGGCATTTGGCAGGTATCATCTAAGAAACTCAGGGCGACCTGGGTATGGAGAGAGGTGGGTATACTGCACGCGCAAACTGGCAGATGTTGACAATGGAGGCCTTGCAGCGGCGGTGACCTTTCGAGCGAGGGAGGGTGTGTGTGTGTGTGTACGACTGAGGAGGTTTTGGTGTCTTTGTGTGTGTGTGTGTGTGGAGGGGGGTGTTTGAGGAAATGATGCGGGTACTAAAAATTTTACTACGCAGGAGTTAAACATGGGAGTGAAATGCCGAGGCTATTGAAAATTTTGATGATGGTGCATCGCACATGGTCCGGATATAACAACCGTGTGTTATGAAATAGAAAAACCCTTGAGCCGGGCAGATTTTTTCGAGGGATGCTGGCGGGATTGGGAACAAGAAACAGCACACACGGTCGAAACACAATAACCCTGTGTGATCAAACAGAAAAAAGCTGCAGGCGGGTAGATATTTTTGAGAGGGGAAGCCTCGTGGAGCCCAATGCACATGGTTATTTTGAGTGAACCGTGTCTGTTGCGTCATCTAACTTGTCTAATGTTAATAAATTTGGCGAAAATTGACGCCGGAGAGGGTCAGAACACGAACACACTTGCATGTGCACCAAATTTATGTATGAAAAGGGCGGTTTGATTTTCAAATACCAAATGCAACTTCGATCTGGCATCTATCTCGCAAAGTGCACGGTATTGCTTGCCCCCACCCTCCCTCCTGTCGGCACGAAGGGAATCCTAAGATATGAATGCATGACCCTCCCCCCAACCGAGGTTCACCTAGCAAAGTGCGAAGTAGCTAGCACCCACCCTCCCTCGTGTCGGCACGAAGGGAATCCTAAGCTATGAATGCATGCCCCCAACCGAGGTTCACCTAGCAAAGTGCGAAGTAGCTAGCAGCCCCTCCCTCGTGCCAGCATGAAGGGAATCCTAAGCTATGAATGCATGCCCCCCCAACCGAGGTTCACCTAGCAAAGTACGAAGTAGCTAGCAGCCTCCCCCCTCGTGTCGGCATGAAGGGAATCCTAAGCTATGAATGCATGCCCCCCAACCTAGGATCACCTAGCAAAGTGCGAAGTAGCTAGCAGCCCCCCTCGTGTCGCCACGAAGGGAAGCCTAAGCTATGAATGCATGCCCCCCCAACCGAGGTTCACCTAGCAAAGTGCGAAGTAAGTAGCAGCCCCCCCCCACACACTTTCAGTCGGCGTGCCAGAGAGGCATATCTCACCAAGATGGATCGTAAGACGGACCAAGAATAATCCACCTTGGTCGTACAACCTCTCTCTTGTTGTTGGTCAATGTGATGGTCCCTGGAGATGGGCTAGCTCGCCAATAATCGCGCAAGTAGCTAGTCCCCGAAGACAAACACTTCATGCGTGTGGCCCAAACATATGTATGGAGAGGTGTGCTTTTGAGTAACAATGGAACGACTTTGATGTGGCACCGTGATTTCGAACTAGAAATCCCCACACTGAGTGAGGGTTCGGTTGATGATGCATATGTATGTTACACCACACTTCAAGCCAACGACGGGGATTCATGCATATGCATGCGTGCTTAGTATATGCGCTCAAACTTAATTAGGTCTGAATATCACCATGACCTATACTACGATAACACGAACCAAATGAAGAATCCGCCATGGCAACCTATCTTGTTGTCGGTCAAGGTGATCATGGATGTTCACGCGTCCCATGAATATATAGACTTGTCACCGATAACCACGCGAGGGAGTGTACCGTTCGAAGGCAACCACTACATGCATATGTATGGTGGTGATGCGTGCATGCATGTCTGAATACCATTTCACAACATTGACGTGGCAAGTGCGTCAAAAATTGTACACTAGCTCCCCACACAGAGTGAGATCGGTTCATGACGTGTCGTTGTACTAGCCACTTCGACTCGATGGTACGGATTCATGCGTACACATGCATGTGTGTGTGCTCAAATTGTATCATGCATGTTATCCCAGAGCATGACCTATATATATACACCATATTACAAGCAAAAAAATTAATCCCCTCCAAAGTCAATTAACCTCTCTTGTTGTCAGGAAAAAAGTAGTGATGGACCAAGCGGGCCCACAGATGGAAAGCATCGATGTCGCTGATAACCGCTTAAGTGGGTGCGAGAGGACAACCACCACCGCTTTGCATGCGGGCCAAACATATATATGTTGAATACCCAAAATGCACAACTTTGATGTCCCACATTCCTCAAAAACCATAAACCATGCCCCCACACACAGCGAGGTTCATGAAGCGTACTACATATGATGGTCCCCTCCCCCCTCTTCACCGCATACTATATGCTCCCGCCGTAATATGTACAACCCAAAAGAATCCTCATTGATGGTGAAATTAATTAACCTCTCCCAATGTAGGTCAAAGTGATGCATGCATGCATCGATGATGGCCTCGTGGGCCCACATATGGAAGCGTCACACGTGAGTGTCCTAGCTAGGATAACCACCGTGTGCATGCATGTGGCCCAAAGAGGTGTTGTGTGATGTTTAAACAGCCAATTTCACAATTTTGATGTGGCACGTGCCTCGAAAACCGAAAAGTCCCGACACTGAGTGAGGTGTACTTGTTCACGGACGCATACGTATAGTATATATGCTAGTCCCCTCCCACCTCTTCGACGCGTACTATATACCACCATAACAAAAACAAAAAAGATTCTACCTTGCTGGTCAAATTAACCTCACTGCCGGCTATTCGTCAAAGTGATGGACAACGACCTCGCGGGCCCACAGAAACCGTCACACGCGAGTATCGAGTGTCGTGTAGGACAACCATTGACTGCATGTGGCCAAAACATGTATGTATGAAAAGGGTTGTGTAATGTTTTAAATAATGAATTCACGACTCTGATGTGGCACCGGCCTGCCTAACAAAACGGCCAACCCACATGGTGCCTCACAACTCGTAGTGTACTGCGAGCCACCCGCCACCCCCAGACACACACACACACACACACCGTGAATCCACCGCAACTACGATGCATGTTAAACTAATTATCCCGCGGTGAACATATGTTACCAAAGGAGGGACGTTTTAATTTCGAAAAAATCACAAAGATCATTAAGACGTTTTAGTACATTAATTGATTGATTTTCTATGGGTATAATGTGCAAAAATAAAATTTGAGCTACATGCACACATGACAGTGCAACTAAATGGATTGCTAATACACATGTGTCTCACTGGGTGCATGTTTACTCCCCGTGCAAAAAATTTCGAACATGGAGAATCTTGATTTTTAAATTCTAGTACATCCAAAACTTATTTGAAGTTCATGAACCTTATCGTGTTGTCATATGGACACCAATACAAAGTGGCATTGTACTTTTTTTGTCAAATTTGAGACCAGTTTTGATGTAATCTTTATCTAATTACAGACGGGAGATTATTAATAATTGGGAACCAATATCCCAAACAGATTATTTATTCGAACCATGAGCATTAGACCAACAATGGACACGTGCCATGTTTCAGTTAAGAAATAAAGCGGCAGCATTAATCATCCAAATAGAAAAACAATATACGTGCTGTCGCACAACCCATGTGCCGTGCGAGCAGGGGTGAGTTGACGGGATGCATGCGAGCAGTCCACCGCGCCGGCAGACCGGGAGGCGTGCATGCAGGTGTGTGAATTGACGGAGGCATGCTCGCTGCGCAGTGTCACCGGGAGGCGTGCGAGTAGCTATGTGAAACTTTGGTAGGCATGCCAGCAGTCCGGTGCGCAGGCTCACCAGGAGGTGAGCCATCGGTTTGACCGCCGCCCGCCTCTCTCCCACAACTCCCACTACTCCATATTAATGGTGCGCCCGAGCGGCTGCACCCCCCATCCTCACCACACACACAATCCTTTCTCTCTGCTTGCATCCTTGACGACGCTCTCAGTCCTCAAAGCCGTCAGTGTATGAGGATGCCGCCGAAGCGCCCCATCGGAGGGAGTGGCGACGTCGGGGCTGCTAAAGCACCGGAGCACGGCGTGGAGATGGAGACAGAGGTTGCCTTCACCGCCGGCGAGTTATCGCTGCACCCTGACGTCGTCGATGGCGTCGAGCTTCCACAGACGGAGGCGGAGTTCCACATCTGGTGACGACCCCGACGATGACTCCGACGACCACTCCGGTGACGACTCCAACGACGACGGACAGTTGGTTAGTCGTCTATACCCATTTATGTGTTAAATAGATTATAGGGTTTCTCTAGTTACTACCGCCTCCGCCCTTTTTGGAATAGAAATCCTATGATTATGTTCTCCCAATCCATGAAATTAGTAAGTTTCGTTAGATCCGTGTAGTGTATTGATTGTTTCAATGGTACAAGTGATAAGTGATTAGTTGTTTCATCTGTGCAAATGATTTCTGCTAGTAATCCGATTAGGGTTAGTGTTCGTGCTAATAATTCCTAGCCAGGACTTGACAATTGATTTTGAATGACCTACATATTTTTTTGCCATTATTTTATTCAAGATTGGTCTATACATAGATGACTGTGCTTAAAAATCGAACCATAAACTTTGGATATGTATAAATAAATAGCTATAAATTCCTAATCCTACTTCACGGCATGCAATCATTGATTTGATGCCAAATTTGTTTTACTATTTGTATAGGTGCTGTCTGACGATGTGGACAGCGAGGATGAAGATGGCCAGAGGAGGTACAAGAGGAAAATCCTGAGGGAGCTTTATGCGGGAATGCATAACAGGCGTATTAGGACCTGGAACGGCGGCTATCGATGCCCATTTTGCAACCACAAGCTTCATGATGCGTATCTAAGTGTTCTGGCGCATGCAAGAGAAAGGGCCGTTGGCTCCTTCAAGTAGAAGTATTCTCGCAGGGTGGCGCACGACGCATGCGCCGAGTACCTGGAGAAACTTCAGGATCATGCCGGCATGTGAGATGAGATGTGGGATCGAACTATGTACGCTTGAGTATGCTTAATGACGGTTGAACTATGTACTTATGGTTCAACTATGTTTGAGTATGTTTAATCTATGTTTACTTATGTCTAACCGTGGGGTATGGATGCAATCAGTTCTGTTGATGGAATGTACCTCCATCTTGGTTTATTGGTCCCCTTTGTAATTTGGGTTAAATTTTGACCAAAGGTTTAACTGGCAAAATGTTTGTGCAGGTCAGCAAAAATTATATTGTTGGATGGGTATTTGAGCATAGTGTTCAGTGATATAATTTTTGGTGACATGCATAAACATTTCTTAGTTAAATATTTGGTCAAAATTTGGTAAAAATTACAAAGGGGACCGATAAACTAGGACGGAGGTAGTACGTCAATCACACATGGTTCCCAAAATTGGAACCGTGTGCAATGACTTTCATTTTGCCTGTTGCAACAATCACACATGGTTGGCTCTAGCAAATCGTCACCTCCAAATTTCTTTGTGGGACAGAAGACCCTCACCACCCAATTCAAAAACGAAAAAAGAAAACCCTCACCATCCCCACGTCACAAAAAGCCCCACCTCGCCCGCCACCCCCTCCGGTCCCCATTCACACCTGCACAAGCTCCTCCACATCTATGCATGGCACTGCCTATCGCGGCGGTAAACACTTAGCTCGCGGCCTGCCGCTACGGCCAGGCTGCCGGCAAAGCCCACCGCATTTTGCCACTTCTGCTTGCCGCCTCCTATCACCATCAACTTTCTCGACGCTGCTCGCAGTCGACCCAGCTCCGCTCGGTTGGGTAATCTACTGTACTGAGGGTTCTTTCTCATGGAAAACAAGGTAATTAATTTACTGAGATATTATCTCATCTCTTATCCCAGTTCATCTGCCTCCTTTAATCACCCCGCCGAAATCGCCGTGAATTCATTTTTATTCGAGCTGATTTGAGGGTTTTCTTCCGTTCATAGAGTGTACAGCGCGCGGACAGACCAAGACCTTGCGGCCTCTGCCAGACATTCCATCTCACCGAACCAGATGACTTGAGGATGCGGGCGGTATGTTCAATCTCACCCTAAATTGGCTGGCATGGCCTACTTTCCTGAACATATTCTAAATATTACTACATTTGGATAAAAGCTGCCACATGCACCGTATACGTCAAAGGGGATTTCCCCCCTCTTCTTTCTATATTAAGAAAATTCATGATGTATTGTTCTTTCGATTACTCTCATATTTCCATGACATCATGTTTACCCTATCTGTTTAATTATAAATTTTTGTCCTTCGATTTCCACTGCTGTACAGTTCTTTCAATTTGGGCCCATATTTGCATGTTACCATATTTTCTTCAACAATCCTACCATTTTCTGCAGCGCGTCCCTTGCTATGCAACAGAATTTGTAGTGCACAATCTTTCCCTTTACATAAATCAAGACTGCAGGGATGTCATACTGCACACAAACCATGGATTTACAATTGTTGCTACTGTAAGACTTGATGAACGTGGTGACTCCTATTTTGGCACTAGCTTTTGGAAAGAAAATTCTAAGTTTTATGAACTGAAACCTGGCACTATAATTGCACTGCACATAAAAGGGCCTGGTCATGAGATATATGGTAACTTCCCCGACGATATCATCCGTCCAGACTTTGTTCGAAGTAAGTTTTCTTTTCAATTATCTGCATGTTGACTTACCCAGCAATATCACATGAATTGTCTAGTATTAAACAACCAACTGTTATTCCCTTTTCTTACTATATTCCTACCTAATAACTTCTAGTTACCATACACTTTTCTATTGCCCTGTTTTAACTAAATATTCCCTGTACTCCCATTTCTATCCGAAAGCGCCGCTGACAAGGAGACTCCGGAGGTGGAGAACAGGGCTGCCAGGAAGCAGAGGCGGGGCGAGCTAGAACGGTGAGCGACTCTAGCAGGCCTAGACTTCATCAGCAGCCTCCCCGATGATATGTTGCCAGTCATCATCTCCCTCCTGCCAATCAAATATGGGGCACGGACAACCGTCCTTTCCCGGCGGTGGCGACCCCTATGGAACTCCGGCCCTCTCGACCTCATCGACACCCACGAGCTCTGCCATGGCTATCGCAAAAGCTTGGATGCGTTCTTCAAGATCCTCGGCAGTCACCTCGGCCCAACCAGAGGCCTTAGAATGGGCAAGTTCCGTTCCAACGGCAAGGACCGAGCCAAGCTTGACGTCTAGTTCCGATCCCCCGCCCTAGATCAGCTCGAGGAGCTCACTTTTGATGATGGGCATATGTGGTCGCTGCCAACGCCCGCACTCCGCCTCGCGCCCACGCTGCGCGTTGCCAAGTTCAGGAACTACCATCCACCCTTAATGACGCGTCCGCTCTTATTCTACCACGACTGAAGCACCTCGAGCTTGTCGTCGTCTGCATCTCAAATGGTGACATGGAGCACCTGCTCCGTGGCTGTACTGCACTCGAGTACCTTTGTCTTCAGCCAATCAATGGGTTGAGTACCTTCCACATCACCTCCATGACTCTCCGGACTATTTATGTGTGTTGCTGGTGCGGCAGGAAGACATCACAAGATGTGTACCACGGTATGGTCACTGAGGACACACCTGCACTTGAGAGATTACTGTAGTTAATCAAGAAGGTCCAACAAGAATCAATGTCATTTCTACGCCGAAATTGACAGTGGTGGGCTACTCGTCTGACAAATACTCCGAACTTGTTATTGGATCCACACCAGTTCAGGTACAACAGCCGCCTTCTACCTCTCCTTCTACAAATTAAAATTATTTCTAATTTTGAAGATGTTTGTTCATCTATCATTCAGAAAATGATTCCGACAAGCTTGACCCCGAAACTGCGCATAGTGAATGTCGGTGTGGAACGACACCTATGGGATCACAAGAATCCCTACTACGGTTGCCGGGGCGCAGGGTTGTGAGAAGGGCAGGATTAGTAATCAGCACAAGGATCGTTTACCCAGGTTCAGGCCGCGAGGATGCGTAAAACCCTAGTACTGCTTTGGTGGGTGTATTTCAGAGAGTTCTTGAGCTCTCGAACTAGCTACGGTGGGGTCTGCGGTCCCAAAGAGCCGAATCCTTCTCCAGTATGCCATGGGCCTCCTTTTATAGTCGAAAGGGGCTGCCACAGTGGCATGCAGGAGGTGGAAAGGCGTCTAGTATTGCGAGCTTATCGCTCGTATTATAGGACAAGACGCGTTTAATGCGCCGCTGAGGTGTCCCCTAGCTTTATCGGGGACGGGGGCGAGGCCCGTCCCGTCGTTCGCCGCTCCTCCTCGCTTCGACACGTGCCCTAGCCAGTGATGCATGCGGTGCCATGTAGGCAGGCAGGCAGCTGAGGTGGCGCGGTGGTGGAGCCTCCACGAAGATCTGCATGCCGCCACGCGGGCGCTTGACGAGTTGGCCCGGGAGCTGCATGTTGCCACGCAGGTGCCTGCTCAGCTGGTTGAGCTGGCAGCTGCATGCGAACGGTGGTGGAAACTTGGTTGGTGCGGGCCTGGTAGTGGCCCTGCTGGCATCCTCGGTGAGGGCCTTGCCGGGTGGCCCGGCAAGGGTCTTGCCGTGGCGCGCTGTCGTCCCCCGCAAGGACCTTGCCGGGGATCTAGTGGCCTTCCTCGGCAAGGATCTTGCCGAGGCTCGTCGTCTTCTAATCCTCATATGATCTTGAGGGTTCCTTGTCTTCACAAAGATCTGCACGCCACCACAGAGGTGCCTCCCGAGCCCTGGCCCAACGTGGTTGATGGTGCTGGGGATGTGGGCTCAAGGGTGGCTTGTTCTGTTGGTGTTTGGGCGTGCTGCCCCGGCAAGGGTCTTGCCGGGGCTGCTGAGGCCGTCCCCGACAAGGGTCTTGCCGGGGGAAACTGCTCCGCCCCTCTGCCTCTTTGCGTCCTTGGGCTTGGCGTTGCTCTGGCTGCCTCGGGCTTCGGTTTTACCTTGGTTCACCTCCCCTACTCTGCTTGGTGTCGCCGTGCACGCGGCTCCGACTGCCCGTGCACAGGTAAAGGGGTACAAAGATGCGCCCCTTCGTTTGTACACCGACAGGAGCCCCCGGGCCTGGGCCACACATAAGCGCGGTACGTTGTTGGGCCAGGCCCAAAATGGTGCGCGGGTAGGCGGGGCGGTTTTTACCGCGGCAAAACTTTTCGCGCGCTGCGCCTCCCACGACCCGCGCGCGGCGTGGCGCGGCGTGGAGGGGTGCGCGTGACGTGGGCGGCATGCGTGGGGCAGTTTCTGCATGCATGCGTCACATCGGGGTAAAGAGGCGGCTCGCGTCTTCCCCATAAAAAGAGGGAGGTGTGGAGGCACGGCTCATTTACTGCGCGGGGCCGGGTCGCAGTCTTCAAGGCGTCCAGACCCCACAATCACGGGGCGGGGAGAGGTCACTTCACCCGCCCCCTTGATTCTGCACGTTCGCCACACGTCCTTCATGCGCTTGGGGTGGCAATCGGTGGAGGCGGGAAACCGGGCCGTCGCTGATTGGGGCAGCGGGTCGGTCTCGATTCCCTGCGCCCCTGGTGGCTGGATTGGCCGAGCAGGGCGGCCGAGCCCCGACCCTGCCCCTCTATAAGGAGGGGGAGGGGGGATGGCATCCCGCACTCTTCTATCATATATCTCCTCCTGCTTCTGCTTCTTCCTTTCACTTGCCATGGAGAAAGGGAATCCCGGTCCCTCGACGGTGGCGGCGAGGGTCGCTGCTCGACATCGTGTCCCTCCTCCTCTTCAGCCTGCGGTGGTGGAGCCAGCCTCGAGGGGAAGGGGGAGGGGGCGAGGCCGTGGGCGAGGCCGGGGCAGAGGTTGTGGTGCTCGGGGAAGAGGAGGACGGGCGGCGTGCCGGCTTCGTCCCCGCCAATGATGCCTTTTCCAATGGAAGGCCATGTCGGAGACCAGCCCCGCGAGTTCTTCATCAGGCTGCGCCGGCCTCCTCGTCGCCGTCATCGTCTTCCTACCCCGTTCGCTCGGGAGATGGAGCGTGACCCGCCCCAATCCCTCAGATTGCACATGAGGGGCTGCGGGAATGGGGGCACGCGGGTCGACGTCGACTTCCCGGCTCCTCGGGTCATGTACCTCCGTCGTGGATGGAAGAAATTCGCTCGCATCCACAGCCTGACGGCGGGGCTCGTCCTCTACTTCAAATTAATGGAGGATGGCCTGCTCTCCGTCAAGGTCTTCGGAGACATCGGGACTCGCCTGAAGTGCTGCGTGGAGAGCTCCTCCGTCGGAGATTCCAACGACTGAAGCTCTTCCTCAAGCGAAAGCGATGAGGAGGACAGTGGGGCAGACGACGGGGACAAGTCCGACTAGGCGTCGGACGGCCCGCGCCTGGGTGGGTGCGGCAGCAGCAACATCTGCACCTGGCCGCTCCTCCGGTAGAGTTTTGCCGGGGGAGGGCCAGCTCCTTGAAATTCTCAGGGCCGTCTCCTTGGGCGGCTGGCGTCGGGAGGCTGTGGAAGGGGAAGATGGAGGGTGGCAAGGCCGTCAACTCAGATTATGCAGGCATCGACGCCTTCATCGCATATTGCCGGTCCTGCCGCCTCATCTTCCAGCTCCTTTCCCGGCACCGTCATCACCGGCCCATCCGTGGGCAACCACCGAGGTGTCCTCTTGGTGCTTTATGCTGCTCGTAGCTCACCTAGGCGCCCCTTTTGCCCTTTTGCCTCCTTGGCCTACCTCCTGAGGAGAGGGACAACAAAGGGATTACGGGCATCTTATCTCTTTTTTAATCTGTAAGCCCTCGGGCATTGTTAAATCTAAAGCTTGTAATCCCCCTTGTTCATGTTTTTCATCTCGTATGAACTGTACTTGTATGGGATGTTTTTAATGAAAAAGGGGTGTTTGCTGGGGGTTTTCGTTCGTGGATGGAGCCCACGACAAGGAGTGAATCCTTGTTACTATTCAAGGTAAACGTTTTCCATCCGGCAACAGGCCTTGCCGTTCCCCCACTTCGCTCGACCATTCTCACGCCCTTGGTGGAGCCAGGGATGAAGCGGGCTTACGCTCCTCGTTCTATTTCCTTGCCGCCGCGACTACAACCAAATTCGGGCCCAGGAGATAATCCTTGGGTATAGAAAAGGGGAGCACGGTGGCCTAGAAATAAAGGGAGGTTTCACATATCCCAGTTCATAACGAAATGCATGACAGGGGATAAAAGACTTATCTGGATCTGCAGCCCCCGGCAACCTCATCTTGCCACGGTTTTATCCTTGCACTTGCAGCCCCCGGTAACTTTGGTTTGCCGGGGTTGAGGCGGCGGTCCGTGCCCTTTCTTCCAGGTAGCTAAGCAGAAGTGCTCATGTTCCCTGTGAACCAAAAGAGGACAGAAAAGAAACAGAGAGACGCGCACTCGACCTCTAGGCTAGGGGTTAGTCGCCGCTAAGCACTATAAACCCTAACCAAGGAAGAGACTCGACCTAGCATGCATGCTATAACTTAGGGCGCTAGCGCTTCATTTATTTATGCTCAGGGTCTGCACCTGGCTTTGTACGAAGGGTTACATTCCTTGCCGGCAAAGCTTGTACAAAAGGTGGCTTGCCGGGAGGCCCGGAAAGCTGCGCCTTATGGGTAAAACTTGCGAAGATGCTCGATGTTCCAGGAGTTGCTCGCTGGGACAACATCTTCGGTCTCCAGGCGGACAGCGCTGAGCCTGGTGACTCGTGTTACCCGATAAGGGCCTTCCCACTTTGGAGTCAACTTGTTGGAATTCTTGGCCGACTGAACGCGCCGAAGAACAAGGTCGGCTTCCTCAAAGCTTCTGGCATGAGCCTTGCGGCTATGGTAGCGGCGCAAGGCTTGCTGGTAGCATGCTGCTCTCACAGCCACCCGAAGACGATCTTCCTCAAGGAGCATCGCGTCATCTTGGCGCAACTGCTCTTGCTCAAGCTCATCATAAGCGAGAACTCGAGGTGACCCGTATATGAGTTCCGTGGGGAGAACTGCTTCCGCCCCGTATACCAGGGCAAAAGGTGTCTGGCTGGTGGATCGATTTGGCGTCGTCCTGATCGACCCAAGAACCGCCGGCAATTCATCAATCCAGCGCCTTTCGCTCTTGGCGCAGATTGTCAAAAGTCTTTGTTCTTAGGCCTCGCAACACTTCAGCATTCACCCTCTCTGCTTGGCCGTTGCTCCGGGGGTGTGCCACGGAAGCAAAACAGACCGTACTGCCGAGGTCTTGAAGGTATTGCATGAAGGTGTGGCTTGTGAACTGCGTGCCATTGTCGGTGATGACTCTGTTCGGCACCCCAAAACGGCAGACCAGTCCCTTGAAAAACTTGATAGCTGACTGAGCAGTCACCTTTCTCACCGCTTCCACTTCCGGCCACTTTGTGAACTTGTTGATTGCGATGTACAAGTACTCAAAGCCCCCGACAGCACGGGGGAAGGGGCCCAGTATGTCGAGCCCCCAGACCGAGAATGGCCAGGAGAGAGGGATTGTTTGAAGGGCTTGAGCTGGCTGATGAAGTCTCTTTGAATGGAACTGACACGGTTCACACTTGGTTACTAGTGCCGTCGCATCCTGGAGGGCGGTGGGCCAGAAGAAACCTTGCCGGAACGCCTTCCCGGCAAGGGCCCTCAACCCTATGTGGGAGCCACATATGCCTCCATGTATTTCTGCCAACAGCTCCAGTCCGTCCTCCCGGGGGATGCACCTTAATTTCACGTCGTTTGGCCTTGTCCTGTACAGGACGTCGTCGACGAACTGATACAGGGCGGACCGGCGGGCTACTTTTTCCGCTTCTTCCTGCTCCTTAGGAAGTTCCCCTGTTTGGAGGAATCGGACAGTATGCTGCGCCCACGCCGGAGCCTGGGGATCGACGGCAAGGACCAAAGGCATTTCTTCAGCCATTGGCGCGGCTGTCTCCATGGCCAGGGCTTGACGCCCTGCCGAAGGCAGTTGCCCTTTGGCAGGCTCAGTGTCCGCGGCAGCACCCTTGTCGGTGGCCCCAGGGGGCTCGGTAGGAAAGTACTTGCCGGGACCTGACTTCCTCCGCTTGTTCTGCCCCGTTGATGGTTCGACGGATGGTTGTGTTAACCGGAGCAAGAAGGTACCTGGTTCCACAGGTAGCTTGAATGCAACACGCTTTGACAGGTAATCGGCGATGTCGTTCTCCACTCGGGGACGTGTTCCGCTTGGATACCGTCAAAGTACTCCTCCAGCTTCCTCACCTCATCTACATAAGCTTCCATCAATGGGCTCTGGTAATCCTTGTTGACCTACCTGACAACAAGCTACGAGTCACCCCTGACGATGAGCTTCTTAACCCCGAGGTCTGCTGCGATCCTGAGACCGGCAAGCAGCCCCTCGTACTCCGTAGTGTTGTTGGCGGACATCTCCCTGGGAAAGTGCATCTGGAACACGTACTTGAGGTGCTCTCCGGTGGGTGCGACGAGCAGCACGCTAGCACCGGCGCCTTGCAGCGAGAAAGCCCCATCAAAGTACATGATCCAGTCGCGGTCTGCTTCCTTGCCGGGGAGAGCGGTCTCCTGGATTTCTTCGTCGGGCGTTGAGGTCCATTCTGCAATGAACTCTGCCAGGACTCTGCTTTGAATTGTCGAGGTGCTTTCAAACTTCAAACCATGACAACTCCAAGGCCCATTCCACAATCCTTCCGGTTGCATCTGGGTTATGCAGTATCCGTTGCAATGGGAGGCGAGTGACGACAGTGATCTCGTGGGCTTGGAAGTAATGACGCAGCTTCCTCGAGGCCATTAGGAGGCCGAAGAGCAATTTCTGCACACCGGAGTACCTCCACCTAGCCCCCTGCAAGAGGGAGCTGACAAAGTAAACCGGGTGCTGCATCATATTCTTCTTCTGCACCATTTCAACCGACTGCGCAGGCACTGCCTCGGTGGCACCAGACTCTGCCGGGGGCCTTGCCTCGCCGGCATCGGGCCCTGCCGGGGGAATCTTTAGCTTGCCATCCGCTGGTTCTGCCGTCGCCACCGCCTCTTCGTCGACCCCCCTCTGCGCCACCAGTGCGGCGCTAACCACTTGATTCGTCGCTGCTAGATATAGCAGCAACGGCTCTTGTGGTTTAGGCGCAACCAGTATTGGCGTGGAGGAAAGGTATTTCTTCAGATCCTGCAATGCCGCCTCGGCTTCTAGGGTCCACTCCATTGGGCCTGCCTTCTTCAAGATTTTGAAGGGAAGGGCACGCTCGGCGGATTTGGAGATGAATCGGCTCATGGCGGCGATGCAGCCAGTGAGCCGACGCACATCTTTAATCCGCTTGGGCGCCTCAATCTGCTCAATAGCCTTGATTTTTTTTCTGGGTTTGCCTCGATCCCGCGCTGCGACACAAAGAACCTGAGAAGCTTGCCGGACGGAATGTCGAAGACACACTTCTTAGGGTTCAGCTTAAGGTCGATCTTGCGCAGGTTGGCAAATGTCTCTTCCAGATCTTGCGCATGAGATCTTGCAGGTTGTGCAGGTCGATCTCACTGAAGCTGAAGAAATGTGTAAAGTCATCCGTGATAATCTCAAAGCCGCGCAATCGCGCCAGAAGAGTTACTATGATAGTAAGCATCGTGATTTGGCTTTCGAGATCGGAGACGATGTCTACCTCCGCGTCTCTCCAATGAAAGGCACTGGTCGCTTCGGTATCAAAGGGAAGCTTGCCCCTAGATACGTGGGTCCTTTTAAGATCATTGGCAAAAGAGGCGACCTCGCCTATCAACTTGAGCTTCCTTCCAACTTCGCGAACGTGCACGATGTGTTCCACGTGTCACAGCTCCGCAAGGGCTTCAAGACGCCTGAGCGCACTATCAACTTCGAAGAGATTGACCTCCAAGAAGATTTGTGTTATCATGAGCACCCCGTTGCTATTCTTGAAGAAACTGAGTGCAAGACTCGCAACAAGTCAATCAAATTCCTGAAAGTGAAGTGGGCGCACCATTCCGACTGGGAAGCTACCTGGGAATGCGAGGACCACCTCCGTTCCGAATATCCGGAGTTCTTTCAGTCCTAGATCTCGGGACGAGATCCTCTCGCAGTGGTGGAGTGTTGTAACACCCCGCATGTAACTTGCCATATTTGTAACTCCGACTCTTGCCATTTCCGGCTATGTGTTATGATATTCCATCCGTGGTCGGGTTTTGTCTTTCTTTTTGCTTTTTGTCATGTCATGCATTTTCATATCATGTCATCATGTGCATTGCATTTGCATACGCGTTCGTCTCATGCATCCGAGCATTTTCCTCGTTGTCCGTTTTGCAATCCGGCGCTCCTATCTCCTCCGGCGCATCCCTCTTGTTTTCTTTCGTGTGCGGGTGTCAAACTTTCTCGGAATGGACCGAGGCTTGTCACGTGGCCTTATTACACCACCCGGAGACCATGGCGACAAAGAACCGCTAGGCTAACTACTAGATCATATTCTCACAATCGCGCCCCCTACCTGGTGCGCCAAAGATGTCGGTGTGGAACGACACCTATGGGGTCACAAGAATCCCTACTATGGTTGCCGGGGCGCAGGGTTGCGAGAAGGGCGGGATTAGTAATCATCACAAGGATCGTTTACCCAGGATCGGGCCGCGAGGATGTGTGAAACCCTAGTCCTGCTTTGGTGGGTGTATTTCAGAGAGTTCTTGAGCTCTCGAACTAGCTACAGTGGGTTGTGCGGTCCCAAAGAGCCGAATCCTTCTCGAGTATGCCATGGGCCTCCTTTTATAGTCGAAAGGGGATGCCACAGTGGCATACAAGAGGTGGAAAGGCGTCCAATATTGCGAGCTTATCGCTCGTATTACAGGACAAGACGCATTTAATGCGCCACTGAGGTGTCCCCTAGCTTTATCGGGGACGGGGGCGAGGCCCGTCCCGTCCGTCGCCGCTCCTCCTCTCTTGGACACGCGCCCTGGCTAGTGATGCATGCGGTGACATGTAGGCAGGCAGACAGCTGAGGTGGCACGGTGGTGGTGCCTCCACGAAGATCTGCATGGCGCCACGCGGGCGCTTGACGAGTTGGCCCGGGAGCTGCATGTTGCCACACAGGTGCCGGCTCACCTGGTGGAGCCGGCAGCTGCATGCGAACGGCGGTGGAAACTTGGTTGGTGCGGGCCTGGCAGTGGCCCTGCTGGCGTCCTTAGTGAGGGCCTTGCCGGGTGGCCCGGCAAGGGTCTTGCCGTGGCGCGCTGTCGTCCCCGGCAAGGACCTTGCCGGGGATCTAGTGGCCTTCCTCGGCAAGGATCTTGCCGAGGGTCGTCATCTTCCAATCCTCATCTGATCTTGAGTGTTCCTTGTCTTCACAAAGATCTGCATGCCACCACAGAGGTGCCTCCCGAGCCCTGGCCCAACGTGGTTGATGGTGCTGGGGATGTGGGCTCAAGGGTGGCTCGTTCTGTTGGTGTTTGGGCGTGCTGCCCCGGCAAGGGTCTTGCGGGGGCGGCTGAGGCCGTCCCCGGCAAGGGTCTTGCCGGGGGAAACTGCTCCGCCCCTCTGCCTCTTTGTGTCCTTGGTCTTGGCGTTGCTCCGGCTGCCTCGGGCTTTGGTTTTACCTTGGTTCACCTCCCCTGCTCTGCTTGGTGTGGCCGTGGGCGCGGCTCCGACTACCCGTGCACAGGTAAAGGGGTACAAAAATGCACCCCTTCGTTTGTACACCGACAGTGAAGGTCTTGGCACTAGAATCTATCGGCCCCAACCTGGAGCAAGTTGTCAATTTCCTGAGATGCTTTCCGTGCCTGGAGAAGATATATATCAAGGCATTGTTCCTTTCCTGTTAAATGTTAACCATAAGGGAGTTCAATTTGTGACACTTTTTCCAAGTTTACAATGACACTGTGCTACGATTTCTGAAGGATTCTTTTGGAGGATTTCAGTACATACATGTCCCCCCCCATGTTGCTTGCTTGATCCATATGGTTACAATCAATAAGCATTTCTCCTTTGGATTCATATGTACTAGTTTTCTTAGGGAACATTTCATCCACTCCAACCTCTTCTGAAGAAGGCTACATTTTTCTAGAATGTAATAAAATGCCCATGTTAATCATGTCAGATCGAAGATGGCATGTTAGTGCATTTTACAAATCCAGAAAACCAAATAGGCCTGTAGTAATATTCAAAACTGCATGTAGGCACTAACACATTTTCTTCTTTTGCAGATAAGATTAGGCCCAGTGGTGGATAATGTGATACAATATAACAATCACGTCGAATGCCTAGATCTGCATCTCTCAGGAATTACTTTGAACTCCTACTGAGGGACCGTACCGGAGATTATATTCGCTAGGTTCTTTGTTCTTAGAGCAAGGGTGCTGAAGGAAATGAGGTTTGCCCTACGTTCATTTTGCAAAAATAAATGGTTTGTTGATCAGCGCGGGCGCCTGCGGCATAACGGAATAGGCTCCAAAAATGCTGAATTTCATTTTGGAACTTCAGATGACAGAGTAATCGGAAGTCATCATGTCAACCCCATACATGACTTCTCAGTAGCTGACCCCTTTGCAAAAATTGTGAGGTTTCGAAACCAGACATAGAAGTGGTAATATTAGTTTGAACCTCTCTGATATCCAGGTTCAGCGGATCAGCGCGCGTTTGCAGTTGATGAGTTGAATTTCATTTCTAATATCAGTTTGAACCTTGTAATCTTCGAATTTGAGCCATATAACTCTGGAATTTGAAGCTTGTAATATTTCGAGCCTTTGTGGTACAATCGTTGAAATGGCATCGTATGAGACTCGTATATCGCTAGCACTATTTTGACCTTAATATGCATTGGTCTTAGATTTTATTAACCATTCTCGAATCTGTTTACCTTGTCGATCTCACAACATACGATCTGTATAGCTAACTCGTCTGCAATCTTCGACATTATTGCACACAGTTGGTTTCTTCCACCGTGTGCACTGTAGAGCGCATAATTAATTATCGCACTCGAGTGTCATTCATCACCCTTCTGTGTAACTTTCACCTATCACCCACGGGTAAACTTATGACCGAAGTCATTCCACACACTTCGTTTTTACAAAGCTTTTTGCCAATAAACGCCCACGATTTGTCCCTCTTCCAGCCGACGCGTGGCCAAACTAGCTGGGCGGGAAGCTTGCGCGGTAAACAATGCAGTAGCGCGGGAGCATGCTCACCGACGATACATTTGGCGCCTCTTCGAGCCCACGCGTGCGGTGCGGTGTTGTCAAGAGTACACTGGAATCCTCTGCTATGAACACCGTGACAAGACGTGACGATTACAGGCTGACCGGTCCCCATTTATTACAGCGGACATTTAACCCTTGTGTCTCTTCAACCTATCGATTGCGCCCCACCATTGCAAGAAGCACACCCACCACGACAAATTCTTAGAGGGTATCCTGCGCGGCTCCAATGGCGCTCCGAGCAGCTGCCGACGATGAGCAGTAGTTCACCATGCGTGCCGTGATGGACACCCACAGAAGGTTCATGGACCACTTGGTGGTGTACACCAATGACCCGGTCTGGGTGGAGCACTCCATCCACATCATGGAGTTGTTGTTTGCCGAGGAGAAGTACAAGGTGGTCGGGTTCGACCCCGATTACACCCGCGCTCGTGCCGGGTCTCGTCCCAAGGTCGCTGTCACCCAGATGTGCGTGCGCCACCACGTCCTCGTCTACCACTAGTGCCTGGCCACAAGGGCTTGCGAGCGTTTCGCCAGGTTTTTCAACAACCCCCACTACATGTTCGCTACGGTGGACATCACCAACTATGTAAAGGCGCTCGAGAATTCGGGCATCACCTTCCAGAATCTTGTCGACATCCAGGGCCAATATAAGATATGGGGCAGCAAGGAGCATGAGAAGGACTCACTGGTTCACCTCGTTGATGCCATCATCGACCCCTACTACATAGACATCAAGGATTCGTGCAAGAAGGGAAAGCGTGCCTGGCACTCGGCCTGGATGGAGAAACTCGACAAAGCTCTCGTTGTGTATGCGGCTAAGGAGGCGTACACGAGCTACGACATGTACAGGCGGATTGCTGACACGAGGAAGTGCCTCCTTCTCCAAAACGGCTAGGGAACCAGCCGGAAGCAGAGCAACGGCAACCATCGTCGCAACAATAAGTAGATGATTAGATCCTCGTTTCTCCTAGTTTAGTATGCATGTAATTGCTTACATTGGTGTATGTAAATGTTATGTGTGTAGTCACTTGTGTAATTGTATGCTCAATTCGGTTATGCAATGTTGTCTCTTTAAGTATATATGTTGATGCTCTGTAGACAGAGCGTAGATGTTGTGCGGACAATGAATATCACATCGCACATGGAATAAACAATGGAACCCGTCGGTGATGTTTTCATCAATCACTCACAATTGTATACCAGCAATCGTTTGCTCACAACACACACGGCTTCTTAGCAGCAATCGTCTGTGTTGTTATTGGTCTTCTCACACGTTTCCGATTACAGACCTGTTTACCGCGTATCACACACATCTTGTTAAGTTGAACCATTTCTGTTCTCTTGTCTCAACGCAAACAGTTCATCCAAGTGAACCGCATGCCGTATATCGCACACACCTTGATCTGGCTGACCATTTCTTTTGTGTTGCCTAATCACAAACAGTTCATCCGAGTGAACCGTATGCTGTATATCGCACACACCTTCATCTGGCCGCCCATTTCTTTAGTTCCTCCTCGTCGCAAATAGTTAATTGAACTGAACCATATGCCTTGCATCGCACACGCAACTAAAATCTTAACCGTGTTTGATGCATCCTCCATCACAAACATTTTGCACCTTTTTGACGGTTTTTTACACCACCATTTGTGATTATTGCATCACACACAATTTCGTCGAAGGGGCTCTAATCGTAGTCACGTTAGAAGCATCCTGTAGTATTGTAGGCATGTATTCCGAATATAGTCATACGTGCTTATGGAAAAGAACTTGCTTGACATCTTTTGTCCTACCCTCCCGTGGCAGCGGGGTCCTATTGGAAACTAAGGGTAAGGCCTCCTTTTAATAGAGTACCAGACCAAAGCATTAACACTTAGTGAATACATGAACTCCTCAAACTACGGTCATCACCGGGAGTGGTCCCGACTATTGTCACTCCGGGGTTGCCAGATCATAACACGTAGTAGGTGACTATTGACTTGCAAGATAGGATCAAGAACACAAATATATCCAAGATCTGAAATCATGGCACTCGGGCCCTACTGACAAGAATTAAGCATAGCAAAGTCATAGCAACATCGATCTTAGAACATAGTGGATACTAACAAAACTAACTCGATTACATGGTAAATCTCATCCAACTCATCACCGTCCAACAAGCCTACGACGAGATTACTCAAGCACGGCGGTGAGCATCATCAAATTGGTGATGGAGGATGGTTGATGATGACGATGGCGACGGATTCCCCTCTTCGGAGCCCCGAACGGACTCTAGGTCTGCCCTCCCGAGGAAGAACAGGGCTTGACGGCGGCTCCGTGTCATAAAACGCGATGAATCCTTCTCTCTGATTTTTTCTCCCCGAAGGTGAATATATGGAGTTGGAGTTGAGGTCGGAGATAAAATGATGGGGTCTATCTATACATAGATAGATCTTGTCTACATCATGTCATCGTTCTTATTGCATTACTCCGTTTCTCCATGAACTTAATACACTAGATGCATGCTGGATAGCGGTCGATATGTGGAGTAATAGTAATAGATGCAGGTAGGAGTCGGTTTACTAATCTTGACGTGATGCCTATATAATGATCATTGCTTGGATATCGTCATGAGCATTTGAAGTTCTATCAATTGCCCAATAGTAATTTGTTTACCCACCGTTTGCTATTTTTTTCGAGGGAAGCCACTAGTGAAATCTACGACCCCCGGGTCTCTTACTCATATATTTTCCTTTGCGATCTACTTTTTCTTGCATTTATTTTCAGATCTATTAAACCAAAAGTACAAAAATACCTTGATGCATTTTATTTTATTTATTTTATTTGGCATTCGATCTGTCAATCTACTACAAATTATCTCACGTCCGTTTGCATATCTTGAGGCGCCGTACCCCAGAAGGGATTGACAACCCCTTTAACACGTCGGGTTGCAAGGATTTGTTATCTATGTGCTGGGGTTGTTTATGTTGTGTTGCTTGGTTCTCCTACTAGTTCGATAACCTTGGTTTCATATATGAGGGAAATACCTACCGCCGCTGTGCTACATCATCCCTTCCTGTTTGGGGAAATACCGACGTAGCTTCAAGCGACATCAAAAGGAATTTCAGGCGGCGTTGCCGAGGAGGATCTTCAACATATACCAGGTTCCTAATCACAAATCTCATCTCCTTGCAATTTACATTACTTGCCGTTTTCCTCTCATTTTGCTCTCCCCCACTTCACGAAAAATTGTCGTTTTATTCGCCTCTCTTTTTCCGTTCGCCGTTTTCTTCCTGGATCTGTTTTTAGTGCAATCTTGTTGTGTGGTCATCATGAATCAAGAGAAAACCAAGTTACGTGATTTTTCAAATACCAACAACAATGATTTTATTGGCACTCCGATTGCTCCTCCCGCCACTAGTGCGGCGTCTTGTGATATTAATACTGCTTTGCTGAATCTTGTTATGAAAGATCAATTTTTCGGTACGCCTAATGAGGATGACGCGTCCCATCTTAATACCTTCGTGGAATTATGCGATATGCAAAAGAAAAAAATATGTGGACAATGATGTGGTGAACATGAAATTATTTCCGTTTTTTTTGCGTGATTCTGCAAAAATTTGGTTTTCTTCTTTGCCTCGCAATAGTATCGATTCATGGAATAAGTGCAAAGATGCTTTTATCACGAAGTATTTTCCTCCCGCAAAAATTATTTCCCTTAGAACCCAGATCATGAAATTCAAGAAACTTGAACATGAGAGTGTTGCACAATCTTGGGAAAGGATGAAAATGATGCTAAGGAATTGCCCAACTCAAGGGTTAAATCTTTTGATGATCATACAAAAATTTTATGCAGGGTCTAATTTTGTTTCTCATAATCTTTTAGATTCCACCGCGGCTGGTACTTTTATGGAAATTACTTTGGGTGAAGCCATCAAATTTCTTGATAATATCATGGCAAATTATTCACAATGGCATACCGAAAGGGCTCCTACTAGTAAAAAGGTAAATTCGGTTGAAGAAATTTCTTCTTTGAGTGAGAAAGTTGATGCTCTTATAAATTGGTTGCTAGTAAAAGTGCTCCTATTTATTTTAATGATATGCCTTTATCTACTTTGATTGGGCAAAATAGTGATGCCACAGATGTGAATTTTATCTCTCGAAATAATTTCAACAACAATGCTTATAGAGGTAATTTTAATCCTAGGCCTTTTCCTAGTAATTCCTCTAATAATTATGGTAATTCCTATGGAAATATATCTTATAATAATAATAGGAACACCTCTGATCTTGAGAATAATATTAAAGAATTTATGAACACGCAAAAAGTTTTCAACACTTCCATAGAAGAAAAGTTGAATAAGATTGATGATTTGTCTAGAAGTGTTGATAGAATTGCTCATGATGTGGAAAATATAAAGATGAAAATTTTTGTGCCTAAGGTCAATGAATCAATTAAAGCTCTTTATGTTTCTATGGATGAAAGTAAGAAAATAACTGCTATGCTTAGAGCTAAAAGAGAATTTTCAGAAAAAGTGTTTTCTAGTGATTTCTTACGCAAAAGTGATGAAGATCTTAAAATGATTGGTGTTTCTTCTATTGATTCCTTGTTTAGTAAAGTTAAAATTGATGAAAAAGGGACTGGAGAAGAGTCAACTTTAGGTAGAAGGCTTCCAAATATTTCGGAGGGTGAAAATCTTGTTGAGAAAATTGATGAAAGTTGGTTTGAAGAGGTCAAAACTTTATCTAGTGATGTGCCCACTCTTTTGGATTACAAAGACATTAATTATGATAGTTGCTCTTTGATTGATTGTATTTATTTGTTGCAATCCATGATAAATTCACCCCATGCTTATGAACAAAATAAAGCTTTTACTAAACATATTGTTGATGCTATGATGAAAGCTTTTGAAGAAAAATTGGAACTAGAAGTATCAATTCCTAGAAAATTGCATGATGAATGGGAACCTACTATCAAAGTCAAGATTAAAAATTATGAGTGTTTTGCTTTGTGTGACTTGGGTGCTAGTGTTTCTACAATTCCGAAATCTTTATGTGATGTGCTTGGTCTTACCAATCTTGAAGAATGTTTTTTGAATTTGCACTTGGCGGATTATACTATTAAAAAGCCTATGGGAAGAATTAATGATGTTCTCATTGTAGCAAATAGGAATTATGTGACCATAGATTTTATTGTTCTTGTCCAATTATTCTTGGTAGACCATTTTAACGCACTATCGGTGCCGTGATTGTTATGAAAGAGGGCAACATTAAGTTCCAATTTCCTTTGAGGAAGGGTATGGAACACTTTCCTAGAACAAGAATTAAGCCACCTTATGAATCAATCATGAGGGCATCTTATGGATCTCGAACCAAAGATGATAACACTTAGATCCTTGCTTTATGCCTAGCTAAGGGCGTAAAACTATAGCGCTTGTTGGGAGGCAACCCAATTAATAAATTTTATTTTTGATTTTTTCTTTCTGTTCTTGTGTGTTAGCACAATTATGCTACTGGTTTGATTGTGTTTCTTGTGTTTTAATTAGTGTTTGTGCCAAGTAGAACCGATAGTATCTTCTTGGGTGATAGTTATTTGTTCTTGCTGAAAAACAGAAACTTATGCGCTCACGAAGACAATTGTTAAAAATCACCAGAACGTGATAAAATGCCAATTCTTTTTTCAGAAGATTAATATACAAATTACACTAGTCGTCCTATTTTTTTAGAATTTTTGGAGTTACAGAAGGATTCAAAAAATTCAGATTGCTACAGGCTATTCTGTTTTGACAGATTCTGTTTTCCTTGTGTTGTGTGCTTATTTTGATGGCGCTATGGTTTTCTTTGATGAGTTTTGTTAGGGAAACGACACCTATGGGATCCCGGGGAATCCCTTCTACGGTTGGTGGGGCATGGAGCTGCGCAAAGAGCAGGTCTAGCGATCAACGCGAGGAGATTTTTACCAAGGTTCGGGCCGCAAACGATGCGTAATACCCTAGTCCTGCTTGTCTGTGTATATTTGGTGTTCTTGAGCTCTTGAACTAGCTGCCGTGCATGCCAAGTCCAAAAAGTCTGAATCCTCCCACAGTACGCCTCGGGCCTCCTTTTATATGTCAAAGGGGTCACCACAGTGGCACACAGGAGGTGGAAAGTATCTACAGTGTACAACTTTATCGCCTGGCACTGTAGGAAAAACACATTTAATGCGCCGCCTACGTGCCCCCTTGCTTTATCGGGGACGGCAACGAAGCTCGCCCCATCCATCGCCGCCTTGCCTGGCTCCGACGCGCGTCCAAGCTGACGAGGCATGCAGTGCCATGCTGGCTGGCTGGCTGCTGCGCTGGTGCGGTGACAGGGTCTTCACGAAGATCTGCATGCCACCACGCAGGTGCTTGCTTAGTTGGCCTAGAAGCCGCATGCTACCACGCAGGTGCACCCCTAGTTGGCGGGCGGGTTGCCGCGTTGGAACGACCGTGGGGCAGCGGAGCCTTGGTAGGTGTGGGCCTGGCCGTGGCCCTGCAGATGACCCTTGCCGGGGTCTCGTAGGCGTCCCCGGCAAGGGCCTTGCCGGGGGTCTTCGGCCGTCCCTGGCAAGGATCTTGCCGGGGGGGTCTTCATCTTCTGGTTCTCCTCTTTAGACTTGCAGGCCTTTGATCTTGACAAAGATCTGCATGCCACCAGGCGGGCGCCCCCGAGCCTTGGTCCTGATGTTGTCGATGGTGTCATGATTCTCAGGCTCAAAGGTAGCGGCCTCGCTGGTGTTGGGCAAGTTGCCCCGGCAAGAGCCCCCCGGGCAAGGATCTTGCCGGGGAAAATCCATCTTGCCCCTTTGCTCTTCACGCCTCCGGCTTGAATGCTGCCTTGGCAGTCTTGTTCCTTCCCTTCCTCTGCCCCGCCAAGCATTGCCACAGGTGCGGCTACGACTGCCCGTGCACAAGTAAAGGGGTATAGAAAGGCCACTACTTTTGTACACCGACTGGAGCCCCCAGGCCTGGGCCACACATAAGCGTGAAGCATTGTTGGGCCAGGCCTAGAATGATGAGCGGGCGCGCGTGGCAGAGTTTTTACCACAGTAATTCTTTTGCCAGTTGCACTTCCCCACGACCCGTGTTGAGTGCGTGACGTGGGGGTCGAGCGTGGGACGGTTGCAGCACGCTTGCGCATCTTGCGGTGAATAGTAAAGAGGCGGCCCGCGTCTTCCCCATAAAAAAGAGGAAACTGCATGGCCGCTGCTCATTTACCCTTCTTGCCTTTCCCAATCTTGGAACCGCCATTCCATGTTTCCCACCACGCCCGTATTTTTCGCCATGTACGCCGCATGCATGGCGCGGGGTAGGTGACGGACGCGCGGGATACGGGAAGGCATGCCATGGGCGATACCCATGCGCCTTTGATTGGCGCGGGGAGGGCGGTCGACGACCTTGCTCGTTGCCAACTTAATGAGCCGGACTTGAAAGGGCTCTTCAGAGGTGTAGAGCTGGTCTTCAGCCTTCCCTGCTTGGCTATAAAAAGGGGGACCAGGAGGATGAGGAGAGGCATCTTCTCGTGTCGCCTCCATTCTCCATCCACTACCATGCCGAGAGGGCGCGGCCGCGGCCTTCCTTCTGCGGAGGCGACCAGATGTTCCTCTCGCCAGAGAGCCACAGCGGTTAAGGAAGAGCCAGACGCCCCATGTGGAGGCACCGGACGGGGTTGCGATCAGCGAGGTGGTCGAGGCAGAGGTGGGCGCAGAAGGGGGACACCCGCGATGTCACCGTCTCCGCCACCATCTCCTCCTGCTTCGTCGAGCGGCCATGTCAAGGACACATCGCTGGAGTTCATCTCGCAGCTGCATGAACCGCCGCATAGTCGACACCATCTTCCCGGGGCGTTCATGAGGGTGTTGGAGGTCGACCAACCATCGAGGTTGAGGCTTCGCATGAAGGGGTGTTGCAATGGCGACATGTGGGCGAACGTAGAGTTCCCCGTCCCTCATGTTATGCTTCTTTATCGTGGTTGGAAAACCTTCGCACGCGCCCACGGCCTGATGAAGGGGCATGTTCTCCGCTGTAAATTGGTGGAGGCCGATCTTCTCTCCATCAAGGTTTTTGGGCGCTCGGGAATCCGGCTAGGGTGCTGCATGGAGAGCTTGACTGATGAGGACAACTCCTCCTCGAGCGGTAGCGACGAGGAGGAGACCAGTGGGTAGGATGACGGGGACTGGTCCAACTAGACGTCGGATGCCCCGTCCCAAGGTGACGCCGGCAGCACCACCATCTGCACCTGGCCCTCTCCCCGACAGACCGATTTGCCGGGGGGGTAGTTCTTGGCGGTGGCTCCTCGAGCCAGCTCCTTGAACTTCTCGGGGCTGTCGCTTCTGGCGGCTGGTGCTGGAAGGCCGGAGAAGACGAAGAAGGCGGGTGGCGGGCCGTCAAGTCAGAGTACGATGGCCTCGACACCTTCATCTCGTATTGCCGGCACGTTGCCAAATCTTTCGGCTCCTCCCCTGGCACCATCATCACCAGCCCTCCTCTTGGCGGCCGCCAGGACGTTCTCTTGGTGTCTTCTGCTACTCGTACCTCACCTAGGCACTCCTTTTGCCCTCCTGCTATCTTGATCCGCTTCCTGACAAGAGGGACAAGAAAGGGATTACGGGCATCTTATCTTTTTTAGAGCTTAAGCCTGCGGGCACTTGTCGAATTTAGACTTTGTAATCCCGTGCTCATGTTTACACCCCGTATGAACTGTACTTGTTTAATTAACGCATTAATGAAAAAGGTGTTTGCCGGGTTCTTTTGTGCGTGAGCGAGGCTCACACCAAGGAACGAGTCCTCGTTTTTCGAATAAATAACGTTGCTCGGCAACAGTCCTTGCCGTCCTCCTGCCTTATACCACGACTACACTCAAGCCCTTGGCGAGGGTAGGGGCAAAGTAGGATTGGGCCCTTCGTTGGTCTCCCTTCCACCGCAACTACAACCAAATTCCAGTCCGAAAGGGATTCAGATATAGGAAAGAGGGAGCACAGCGGCATGGGACTAAGCGAGGTTTCATACGTTCAGGTTTCATACAGAAGTATGAGGTTGGGAAAAAGACTTATCTGAATTTGCTGCCCCCGGTAGTAATGGCTTGCCAGGGTCGGGGGGCCAACTCGTCTCCTTTCCTCCAAAAAGTTCCGCTAAAGCGCCTAGGCCACCTGCGAACCAAAAAGGACTGGAAGGGACACAAAGACACACACTCGACCTCTATGCTAGGGGTTAGTTGCCACTAAGCACTATCAACCCTACCAGAGGGAGACTCAACATAACATGCATACTAATCCTTAGGGCGCCAGCGCTTCGTTTATTTATCTGCCACTCAGGGTCTGCGCCTGGCTTTGTACAAAGGATTACATGCCTCGCCGGCAAGGCTTGTACAAAAAGGTGGTTTGCCGGGGGGGGCAGCAACCGCGCCTCACGGGTAAAACTTGCGAAGATGTTCGATGTTCTAGGAATTAATCACCGGAATGCCATCTTCGGTCTCCAGGCGGACTGCGCCGGGCCTGGTGACTCGTATTACCCGATAAGGGCCTTCCCACTTTGGCGTCAACTTGTTTGAACTCTTGGCGGATTGGATTCACCGAAGAACAAGGTCGCCTTGCTCAAGGCTTCGCACGTGAACCTTGCGGCTATGATAGCGGCGCAAGGCTTGCTGGTAGCGAGCGGCTCGCACAGCGGCCTGAAGACGATCTTCCTCAAGGAGCGTCGCATCATCTTGGTGCAACTGCTCTTGCTCAAGCTCATCATAAGTGAGCACTCGAGGTGACCCGTATATGAGTTCCGTGGGGAGAACTGCTTCTGCCCCATATACCAAGGCAAAGGTTGTCTGGCCAGTGGCTCGATTTGGTGTCGTCCTGATTGACCAAAGAATCCTTGCCAACTCATCAATCCAGCGCCTTCCACACTTGTGTAGCCTATCGAAAGTTCTGGTCTTGAGGCCTCGCAACTTTTCAGGATTCTCCCTCTCAGAATGGCTATTACTCCTGGGTTGGGCAACAGAAGCAAAACAAACCTTGCCGCCGAGGTCTTGGATATACTGCATTAAGGTGTGATACGTCTCCAACGTATCTATAATTTTTTATTGTTGCATGCTATTATATTATCTGTTTTGGATGTATAATGGGCTTTATTATACAATTTTATATTATTTTTGGGACTAGCCTATTACCGGAGGCCCAACCCAAATTGTTGTTTTTTGACTATTTCAGTGTTTCGAAGGAAAGGAATATCAAACGGAGTCCAAACAGAATGAAACCTTTGGGAACGTGATTTTCGGAACAAACATGATCCAGAGGACTTTGAGTGGACGTCAAGCAATCAATGAGGAGGCCATGAGGCAGGGAGGCGCGCCCCCACCCTCGTGGGCCCCTCGTAGCTCTCCTGACCGACCTCTTTTGCCTATATATACTCATATACCCTGGAAATATCAGAACAGGAGCCGAAACCCTATTTCCACCGCTACAACCTTCTGTACCCGTGAGATCCCATCTTGGGGCCTTTTCCGGCACTCCGCCGGAGGGGGCATTGATCACGGAGGGCTTGTACATGAACAGCATAGCCTCTCCGATGCTGTGTGAGTAGTTTACCACAGACTTCTTCTCTCTCTTTGGATCTCCATATTGCTGATAGCGAGATTCTGTTTTTCGTGTATTGTTTAATTATTTTGATGAATCTATGGCTAGTGAAAGAGCTTATAAACCATAGAGAAGTTGGAATATAGTAGGTTTAACACCAATATAAATAGGGAATGAGTTCGTTACAGTACCTGAAAGTGGTGGTTTGTTTTATTTCGCTAACGGAGCTCATGAGATTTTCTGTTGAGTTTTGTGTTGTGAAGTTTTCAAGTTTTGGGTAAAGAGTTGATGGATTATGGAACAAGGAGTGGCAATAGCCTAAGATTGGGGATGCCCAAGGCACCCCAAGGAAAAATTCAATGACACAAAAAAGCTTAAGCTTGGGGATGCCCCGGAAGGCATCCCCTCTTTCGTCTTCGTCTATCGGTAACTTTACATGGGGCTATATTTTTATTCACCACATGATATGTGTTTTGCTTGGAGCGTCTTGTATGATTTGAGTCTTTGCTTTTTAGTTTACCACAATCATCCTTGCTGTACACACCTTTTGAGAGAGACACACATGATTCGGAATTTATTAGAATACTCTATGTGCTTCACTTATATCTTTTGAGCTATATAGTTTTTGCTCTAGTGCTTCGCTTATATATTTTGGAGCATGGTGGTGGTTTTATTTTATAGAAATTATTGATCTCTCATGCTTCACTTATATTATTTTGAGAGTCTTAAACAGCATGGTAATTTGCTTTAATTGTGAAATTAGTCCTAATATGATAGGCATCCAAGATGAGTATAATAAAAACTTCCATAATTAGTTCATTGAATATCATGAGAAGTTTGATACTTGATAAGTGTTTTGAGATATAAAGGTGGTAATATTAGAGTGTTCTAGTTGAGTAACTGTGAAATTGAGAAATACTTGTGTTAAGGTTGGCAAGTCCCATAGCATGCACGTATGGTAAAAGTTGTGTGACAAATTAAACGCATAAGGTGTTCTTTTATTGCTTTCCTTATGAGTGGCGGTCGGGGACGAGCGATGGTCTTCTCCTACCAATCTATCCCTCTAGGAGCATGCGTAGTAGTACTTTGCTTCGAGGGATAATAAACTTTTGCAATAAGTATATGAGTTCTTTATGACTAATGTGAGTCCATGGATTATACGCACTCTCACCTTTCCACAATTTTCTAGCCTCTACGGTACTGTGCATTGCCCTTTCTCACCTTGAGGGTTGGTGCAAACTTTGCCGGTGCATCCAAACCCCGTGATATGATATGCTCTATTACACATAAACCTCCTTATATCTTCCTCAAAACAGCCACCATACCTACCTATCATGGCATTTCCATAGCCATTCCGAGATATGTTGCCATGCAACTTTCCACCGTTTTGTTTATTATGACACACTTCATCATTGTCATATTGCTTTGCATAATCATGTAGTTGACATTGTATTGTGGCAAAGCCACCATCCATAATTTTTTATACATGTCACTCTTGATTCATTGCATATCCCGGTACACCGCCGGAGGCATTCACATAGAGTCATATTTTGTTCTAAGTGTTGAGTTGTAAGTAATAAAAGTGCGGTGATCATCATTATTAGAGCATTGTCCCATGTGAGGAAAGGATGATGGAGACTATGATTCCCCCATAAGTCGGGATGAGATTCCGGACTAAACAAAAGAGAAAAAAAAGAGGCCAAAGAAAAAAAAAGGCCCAAAAAAAAGAAAAAAATGAGAGAAAAAGAGAGAAGGGGCAATGTTACTATCCTTTTTCCACACTTGTGCTTCAAAGTAGCACCGTGATCTTCATGATAGAGTGTCTCCTATGTTGTCACTTTCATATACTAGTGGGAATTTTTCATTATAGAACTTGGCTTGTATATTCCAATGACGGGCCCGTTGCATGGCAATCCCTACTCCTCACATTGACATCAATTGATGGGCATCTCCATAGCCTATTGATTAGCCGCGTCAATATGAGACTTTCTACCTTTTGTCTTCTCACATAACCCCCATCCTTATACTTTATTCCACCCATATTGCTATATCCATGGCTTGCTCTCATGTATTGCGTAAGGGTTGAAAAGGCGGAAGCGCGTTAAAAAGTATGAACCAATTGCTCGGCTTGTCCTCGGGGTTATGCATGATGAGAATGTTTTGTGTGAAGAAGTTGAAGCATGTCCTAACTATATGATTTTGTAGGGATACCCTTTTTTGGCTATGTTATTTTGATAAGACATAATTGCTTGGTTAGCATGTTTGAAGTATTATTGTTTTTATGTCAACATTAAACTTTTATCTTGAATCTTTGGGATCTAAATATTTATGCCACAATAAAAAGAATTACGTTGTAAATTATGCTAAGTAGCATTCCACATCAAAAATTCTGTTTTTATCATTTACCTACTTGAGGACGAGCAGGAATTAAGCTTGGGGATGCTTGATACGTCTCCAACGTATCTATAAATTTTTATTGTTCCATGCCATTATATTATATGTTTTGTATGTTCAATGGGCTTTATTATACACTTTTATATTATTTTTGGCACTAACCTATTAACCGGAGGCCTAGCCCAAATTGCTATTTTTTGCCTATTTTAGTGTTTCGAAGGAAAGGAATATCAAACGGTGTCCAAACGGAATGAAATTTTTGGGAACGTGATTTTCGGAACAAACGTGATCCAGAGGACTTGGAGTGGACGTCAAGCAATCAACGAGGAGGACAAAAGGCAGGGAGGCGTGCCTGCCCCCCTGGGCACGCCCCCACCCTCATGGGTCCCTCGTAGTTCTCCTGACCGACCTCTTTCGCCTATATATACTCATATACCTTGGAAATATCAGAACAGGAGCCGAAACCCTATTTCCACCGCCGCAACCTTCTGTACCCGTGAGATCCCATCTTGGGGCCTTTTCCGGCGCTCCGCCTGAGGGGGCAATTATCACGGAGGGCTTCTACATCAACACCATAGCCTCTCCGATGATGTGTGAGTAGTTTACCTTAGACCTTCGGTTCCATGGTTGTTAGCTAGATGGCTTCTTCTGTCTCTTTGGATCTCAATACAAAGTTCTCCTCGATTCTCTTGGAGATCTATTCGATGTAATCTTCTTTTGCGGTGTGTTTGTCGAGATCCGATGAATTGTGGGTTTATGATCAAGATTATCTAAGAACAATATTTGAATCTTCTCTGAATTCTTTTATGTATGATTGGTTATCTTTGCAAGTCTCTTCGAATTATCAGCTTGGTTTGGCCTACTAGATTGATCTTTCTTGCAATGGGAGAAGTGCTTAGCTTTGGGTTCAATCTTGCGGTGCTCGATCCCAGTGACAGTAGGGGAAACGACACGTATTGTATTGTGGCCATCGAGGATAAAAAGATGGGGTTTATATCATATTGCTTGAGTTTATCCCTCTACATCATGTCATCTTGCTTAAAGCGTTACTCTCTTCTTATGAACTTAATACTCTAGATGCATGCTGGATAGCGGTTGATGTGTGGAGTAATAGTAGTAGATGCAGGCAGGAGTCGGTCTACTTGTCACGGACGTGATGCCTATATACGTGGTCATGCCTAGATAGTCTCATAACTATGATCAATTCTATCAATTGCTCGACAGTAATTTGTTCACCCACCATAATACTTATGCTCTTGAGAGAAGCCACTAGTGAAACCTATGGCCCCCGGATCTATTCTCCATCATATTAACCTCTCCTCAACTAGCTATTTCTGGCGCTGTTTATTTTGCAATCTTTACTTTCACTCTTCATCATAAAAATACCAAAAATATTATCTGATCATCTCTATCAGATCTCACTTTTGCAAGTGGCTGTGAAGGGATTGACAACCCCTTTATCGCGTTGGTTGCAAGGTTCTTATTTGTTTGTGTAGGTACGTGGGACTTGAGCATGGTCTCCTACTAGATTGATACCTTGGTTCTAAAAAACTGAGGGAAATACTTACGCTACTTTGCTGCATAACCCTTTCCTCTTCAATGGAAAATCCAACACAGTGCTCAAGAGGTAGCAAGAAGGATTTCTGGCGCCGTTGCCGGGGAGTCTACGCACAAGTCAAGATATACCAAGTACCCATCACAAACTCTTATCCGCCGCATTACATTATTTGCCATTTGCCTCTCGTTTTCCTCTCCCCCACTTCACCCTTGCCGTTTTATTCGCCCTCTTTTCCGTTCGCCTCTTTTTCGCGTGCTTCTTGTTTGCTCGTGTGTTGGATTGCTTGCTTGTCATGATGGCTTAAGATAATACTAAATTGTGTGACTTTACCAATACCAAGGACAATGATTTTCTTAGCGCTCCGATTGCTCCTCTTACCGAAGCTGAATCTTGTGAAATTAATGCTGCTTTGTTGAATCTTGTCATGAAAGATCAATTCAGCGGCCTTCCTAGTGAAGATGCCGTTACCCATCTAAATATCTTTGTTGATTTGTGTGACATGCAAAATAAGAAAGATGTGGACAATGTTATTGTTAAATTGAAGCGATATCCGTTTTCTCTTAGAGATCGTGCTAAAACTTGGTTTTCGTCTTTGCCTAAAAATGGTATTGATTCTTGGAATAAGTGCGAAGATGCTTTTATCTCTAAGTATTTTCCTCTCGCTAGGATCATCTCTCTTAGAAACGATATTATGAATTTTAAGGAACTTGATCATGAACATGTTGCACAAGCTTGGGAGAGGATGAAGTTAATGATACGTAATTGCCCTACTCATGGTTTGAATTTGTGGATGATTATACAAAAATTTTATGCCGGATTGAATTTTGCTTCTAGAAATCTTTTAGATTCGGCCGAGGGAGGCACTTTTATGGAAATCACTTTAGGAGAAGCTACTAAACTCCTAGATAATATTATGGTTAATTATTCTCAATGGCACACTGAAAGATCTACTAGTAAAAAGGTTCATGCGATTGAAGAAATTAATGTTTTGAGTGGAAAGATGGATGAACTTATGAAATTGTTTGCTAATAATATTTTTTCTTCTGTTCCTAATGATATGCCTTTGTCTACTTTGATTGAGTATAATAATGAATCTATGGATGTGAATTTTGTTGGTAGGAATAATTTTGGTAACAACGCGTATAGAGGAAACTTTAATCCTAGGCCGTTCCCTAGTAATTCCTCTAATAATTATGGTAATTCCTACAACAATTCTTATGGAAATTTTAATAAGTTTCCCTCTGATTTTTAGACTAGTGTTAAAGAGTTTTTGAATTCACAAAAGAATTTCAACACCTTGCTTGAAGAAAAATTGCTTAAGGTTGATGAATTGGCTAGGAACGTGGATAGAATTTCTCTTGATGTTGATTCCTTGAAGCTTAGATCTATTCCACCTAAGCATGATATCAATGAGTCTCTCAAAGCCATGAGAATTTCCATTGATGAATGCAAAGAAAGAACCGCTAGGATGCACACTAAGAAAGATTGCTTTGTAAAGGCGTGTTCTTCTAGTTTTTATGAGAATAAAGATGAAGATCTAAATGTTATTTATGTGTCTCCAATTAAATCTTTGTTTTGCAATATGAATCTTGATAATGACGGGACTGGAGATGAGTCAACTTTAGTTAAAAGGCGTCCCAATGATTCGGAGTTTTTAGATCTTGAAGCAAAAATTGGTAAAAGTGGGATTGAAGAGGTTAAAACTTTAGATATAATTGAACCCACTATTTTGGATTTCAAGGAATTTAATTATGATAATTGTTCTTTAATAGATTGTATTTCCTTGTTGCAATCCGTGCTAAATTCTCCGCATGCTTATAATCAAAATAAGGCTTTTACTAAACATATCGTTGATGCTTTGGTGCAATCTTATGAAGAAAAACTTGAGTTGGATGTGTCTATCCGTAGAAAACTTTATGATGAGTGTGAACCTACAATTAAAATTAAAATTAAAGATCATGAATCCTATGCTTTGTGTGATTTGGGTGCTAGTGTTTCCGCGATTCCAAAAACTTTGTGTGTTTTTGCTAGGTTTCCGTGAATTTGATCATTGCTCTTTAAACTTGCACCTTGCGGATTCCACTATCAAGAAATCTATGGGAAGAATTAATGACGTTCTTATTGTTGCAAATATGAATTATGTGCCCGTAGATTTTACTTTTCTTGATATAGATTGCAATCCTTCATGTCCTATTATTCTTGGTAGACCTTTCCTTACAATGATTGGTGCAATTATTGATATGAAGGAAGGGAATATTAGATTCCAATTTCTGTTAAGGAAAGGCATGGAACACTTCCCTAGAAAGAAAATTAAATTACCTTATGAATCTATTATGAGAGCCACTTATGGATTGCCTACCAAAGATGGCAATACTTAGATCTATCCTCGCTTTTATGCCTAGCTAGGGGTGTTAAACGATAGCGCTTGTTGGGAGGCAACCCAATTTTATTTTAGTTTTCTTGCTTTTTATTTCTGTTTAGTAATAAATCTTTGATCTAGCCTCTGGTTAGATGTGTTTTTATGTTTTAATTAGTGTTTGTGCCAAGTGAAACCTATAGGATCTTCTTGGATGATAGTTATTTGATCTTGCTGGAAATTCCAGAAACTTTCTGTTCACGAAAACAATTGTTTAAAATCACAAGAACGTGATAAAATACTGATTCCAATTGCAGCGGATCAATAAAAAAAATTCTAGGTCGTCCTAGTTTTGTAGATTTTTCTGAGTTCTAGAAGTTTGCGTTAGATACAGATTACTACAGACTGTTCTGTTTTTGACAGATTCTGTTTTTCGTGTGTTGTTTGCTTATTTTGATGAATCTATGGCTAGTGAAAGAGCTTATAAACCATAGAGAAGTTGGAATACAATAGGTTTAACACCAATATAAATAGAGAATGAGTTCATTACAGTACCTGAAAGTGGTGGTTTGTTTTATTTCGCTAACGGAGCTAATGAGATTTTCTGTTGAGTTTTGTGTTGTGAAGTGTTCATGTTTTGGGTAAAGATTTGATGGATTATGGAACAAGGAGTGGCAATCACCTAAGATTGGGGATGCCCAAGGCACCCCAAGGTAAAATTCAACGACACCAAAAAGCTTAAGCTTGGGGATGCCCCGGAAGGCATCCCCTCTTTCCTCTTCGTCTATCGATAACTTTACTTGGGGCTATATTTTTATTCACCACATGATATGTGTTTTGCTTGGAGCGTCTTGTATGATTTGATTCTTTGCTTTTTAGTTTACCACAATCATCCTTGCTGTACACACCTTTTGAGAGAAACACACATGATTCAGAATTTATTAGAATACTCTATGTGCTTCACTTATATCTTTTGAGCTATATAGTTTTTGCTTGAGTGCTTCGCTTATATCTTTAAGAGCACGGTGGTGGTTTTATTTTATAGAAATTATTGATCTCTCATCCTTCACTTATATTATTTTGAGAGTCTTAAACAGCATGGTAATTTGCTTTAATTGTGAAATTAGTCCTAATATGATAGGCATCCAAGATGAGTATAATAAAAACATCCATATTGAGTTCATTGAATATCATGAGAAGTTTGATACTTGATAAGTGTTTTGAGATATAAAGGTGGTAATATTAGAGTGTTCTAGTTGATTAACTGTGAAATTGAGAAATACTTGTGTTAAGGTTGGCAAGTCCCGTAGCATGCACGTATGGTAAAAGTTGTGTGACAAATTAAACGCATAAGATGTTCTTTTATTGCTTTCCTTATGAGTGGCGGTTGGGGACGAGCGATGGTCTTCTCCTACCAATCTATCCCTCTAGGGGCATGCGTAGTAGTACTTTGCTTCGAGGGATAATAAACTTTTGCAATAAGTATATGAGTTCTTTATGACTTATGTGAGTCCATGGATTATACGCACTCTCACCTTTCCACAATTTTCTAGCCTCTACGGTACCGTGCATTGCCCTTTCTCACCTTGAGGGTTGGTGCAAACTTTGCCGGCGCATCCAAACCCCGTGATATGGTACGCTCTATCACACATAAACCTCCTTATATCTTCCTCAAAACAGCCACCGTACCTACCTATCATGGCATTTCCATAGCCATTCCGATATATATTGCCATGCAACTTTCCACCGTTTTGTTTATTATGACACACTTCATCATTATCATATTGCTTTGCATAATCATGTAGTTGACATTGTATTGTCGCAAAGCCACCATCCATAATTTTTATACAGGTCCCTCTTGATTCATTGCATATCCCGGTACACCGCCGGAGGCATTCACATAGAGTCATATTTTGTTCTAAGTGTTGAGTTGTAAGTAATAAAAGTGTGATGATCATCATTATTAGAGCATTGTCCCATGTGAGGAAAGGATGATGGAGACTATGATTCCCCGATAAGTCGGGATGAGATTCTGGACTAAAAAAAGAGAAAAAAGAGGCCAAAGAAAAAAAAAAGAAGGCCCCAAAAAAAGAAGAAAATGAGAGAAAAAGAGAGAAGGGGCAATGTTACTATCCTTTTTCCACACTTGTGCTTCAAAGTAGCACCGTGATCTTCATGATAGAGAGTCTCCTATGTTGTCACTTTCATATACTAGTGGGAATTTTTCATTATAGAACTTGGCTTGTATATTCCAATGATGGGCTTGCTCAAAATGCCCTAGGTCTTCGTGAGCAAGCAAGTTGGATGCACACCCACTTAGTTTCTTTTGTTGAGCTTTCATATATTTATAGCTCTAGTGCGCATCCGTTGCATGGCAATCCCTACTCCTCACATTGACATCAATTGACGGGCATCTCCATAGCCTATTGATTAGCCGCGTCAATATGACACATTCTACCTTTTGTCTTCACACATAACCCCCATCATTATACTTTATTCCACCCATAGTGCTATATCCATGGCTTGCGCTCATGTATTGCGTAAGGGTTGAAAAGGCTGAAGCGCGTTAAAAAGTATGAACCAATTGCTCGGCTTGTCATCGGGGTTATGCATGATGAGAATGTTTTGTTTGAAAAAGTTGAAGCATGTCCTAACTATATGATTTTGTAGGGATAAGCTTTTTTGGCTATGTTATTTTGATAAGACATAATTGCTTGGTTAGCATGTTTGAAGTATTATTGTTTTTATGTCAACATTAAACTTTTATGTTGAATCTTTCAGATCTAAATATTCATGCCACAATAAAAAGAATTACGTTGAAAATTATGCTAAGTAGCATTCCACATCAAAAATTCTGTTTTTATCATTTACCTACTCGAGGACGAGCAGGAATTAAGCTTGGGGATGCTTGATACGTCTCCAACGTACCTATAATTTTTTATTGTCCCATGCTATTATATTATATATTTTGGATGTTCAATGGGCTTTATTATACACTTTTATATTATTTTTGGCACTAACCTATTAACCGGAGGCCTAGCCCAAATTGCTGTTTTTTTTCCTATTTCAGTGTTTCAAAGGAAAGGAATATCAAACGGATTCCAAACGGAATGAAATTTTGGGAACGTGATTTTCGGAACAAACGTGATCCAGAGGACTTGGAGTGGACGTCAAGCAATCAACAAGGAGGCCACAAGGCAGGGAGGCGCACCTGCCCCCCTGGGCGCGCCCCCACCTTCGTGGGTCCCTCGTAGTTCTCCTGACCGACCTCTTTCCACCGCCGAAACATCAGAACAGGAGCCGAAACCCTATTTCCACCGCCGCAACCTTCGGTACCCGTGAGATCCCATCTTGGGGCCTTTTCCGGCGCACCGCCGGAGTGGGCATTGATCACGGAGGGCTTCTACATCAACACCATAGCCTCTCCGATGATGTGTGGGTAGTTTACCTCAGACCTTCGGGTCCATAGTTATTAGCTAGATGGCTTCTTCTCTCTCTTTGGATCTCAATACAAAGTTCTCCTCGATTCTCTTGGAGATCTATTCGATGTAATCTTCTTTTGCGGTGTGTTTGTCGAGATCCGATGAATTGTGGGTTTATGATCAAGATTATCTATGAACACTATTTGGATCTCCTCTGAATTCTTTTATGTATGATTGGTTATCTTTGCAAGTCTCTTTGAATTATCAGTTTGGTTTGGCCTACTAGATTGATCTTTCTTGCAATGGGAGAAGTGCTTAGCTTTGGGTTCAATCTTGCGGTGCTCGATCCCAGTGACAGTAGGGGAAACGACACGTATTGTATTGTTGCCATCGAGGATAAAAAGATGGGGTTTATATCATATTGCTTGAGTTTATCCCTCTACATCATGTCATCTTGCTTAAAGCGTTACTCTGTTCTTATGAACTTAATACTCTAGATGCATGCTGGATAGCGGTTGATGTGTGGAGTAATAGTAGTAGATGCAGGCAGGAGTCGGTCTACTTGTCACGGACGTGATGCCTATATACATGATCATGCCTAGATATTCTCATAACTATGCTCAATTCTATCAATTGCTCGACAGTAATTTGTTCACCCACCATAATACTTATGCTCTTGAGAGAAGCCACTAGTGAAACCTATGGCCCCCCGGTCTATTCTCCATCATATTAACCTCTCGTCAACTAGCTATTTCTGGCGCTGTTTATTTTGCAATCTTTACTTTCACTCTTTATCATAAAAATACCAAAAATATTATCTTATCATCTCTATCTGATCTCACTTTTGCAAGTG